>NC_061088.1:6155054-6215054 GCF_015104395.2 Macrobrachium nipponense | reverse complement strand
GGAGACAAATAAAAACGCATTTCAGTTTCAGATTTGGAAAAAGAAAAATGACATTTTATTTACAGATCTCTAAAAAATGTATAAAGACCAATTGAGTTGCAGATTTAGCAATAACTGAAAGGACGTTTTAGCTGTAGATTAGAAAATTAAAAATGAACATTTTCATTTCAGATTTGGGAAGATGAATGGACATTTTAGTCACAGATTGGAAAATTAAAAAGGAGCATTTTAGTTGCAGATTTGGAAATCATGTCATGGAAATTTTTATTGCAGATAGGACAATGAATGAGGAATATTTTAGTTGCAGAATTATAAATTATAAAGGGAAATTTCAGGTTCAGGATTGGCAAATGTATGAAGGAATATTTTTTAGCTGCCCACTTGAATATGACGAAGGGACATTCTATAGCAGACTAGAAAATAAATGACAGGTCATGTTATTTGCAGACTTGCTGATGCAGGGCAATTTTCTATTTACCTTGATGCAAATTTACAAGTCTTCAAGCAATACAGCTATTCATAAATTTGCTTTTGACAATGGAGGGAAATTTCCTGCCCAACCCCACCCAACCACAATCTTCAAACTCCCTCTTTACCCCCCTACCCCCTTACATAAAAATTTCCAATTAACTCACATATTGATAGACAGGAATGAGCACATTATACGCTTTCATCTTCCACGCGTGGCTAACTGTTAAAGGTCTCTTCACCATAACCTTTTGACCTTCGCTTTTTTATATTTTTTTTGTATTTGTGATTTTATGATTCTAGCAGTCGTATAATGAAGGCCAATACTGAAAGAGATAGATGATGTTCCCACAATCAGAATATTATTCTTTTTGGTTTGCCATACAAGTGTTATTTATTCTATTATTATTTGATAATCTTTTATTCATTTACATCTCTAATTATTTATTCATTTATTGAATTACTTATATATCTATTTATTTATTCATATTATTTCTTTTTCAGAGCTTCCTTTACTGAATACCCGAGTGCCCATTACTGAAAAATAATACACTTGTTATGATTTTCTAATTCTAATTATTTAATACCGTGCTACCTATTTATAATTTTCTTTTATATTCAATGTCAGTTATGAAATATCGTTTTGCTAAAATGTAAGATTTATGTCCAGCAAATTAATTATAGAAAGCGTATGTTTAATAACCATGCTTCTTCAGTATATAGAACAATATTATAAATCTTAATCATATTAAAAAAATTACACATGAATAGTATTATAGAAATGAAAATCGCCACTTTGAGCCAAATCGTCGAGATTTAATTACTTAACAATTAACAAATACTTCATCAAAGTAATCCAGTGGAGTTTCTAGTGCAAGATCTTGCAACCCAACCCAGATTGTATCCTAGCCTTGCAACAAACCTAGGAAGTCTGTTGCGATATGCAATGCGTTACTATCCCAAAACAAATCACCTTACATTTCCATAATTATTGGGGTTTTTATACATTCACGTATAACTTTATTAATAAATCCTTTTTCTGTTCTAATAACTGATATCTGCTTTAAGTATTTCCGATTATCTTTCATGTTTTTATTTTTTAAAGGAACTCCAAATTATTTGGAAGCTTCAGTTTTGTTTCAATGGCTCCTCCTCTAGGACTGTTCTATATGAATTGGGTTTCTATTCTGAATAATGATAATAATAATAATAATATCATTATTAGAAAATCTTCATAGTAGCACGAGTCTTCAAATGGAGAAACAAATCCACAATCATGTAAATGTACATATATTTAAATTTAGAAACAGCAAGGATAGTTTCGGGAATCTGTTTGGTTCCCCTTATCAATTGATAAGGGGAACCAAACAGATTCCCGAAAGTTGTCCTTAAAGTTTTAAATTTTCAATATATGTACATTTACATAACTGTGGATTTGTTTTCTCCAGTATTATTATTATTATTATTATTATTATTATTATTATTATTATTATTATTATTATTATTATTATTATTATTATTATTATTATTATTATTATAAGGAAGGAGTCTCCTCTGAGGAAGTGGCGTTGTAGAACAGCTATTATTTTCATCAATAATAATAATAATAATAATAATAATAATAATACCAGACCCTTCATCACAATTAGATTATGATTATCATAACATCAGCAGAAGCTGATATGAAAGAGGTGTCATCGCAATAATGTTAGCTAATGCTAATGCGAACTCTGTCGAAATTTGCAACCAAATCAGGTCGGCTGGTGCGCGGGATATGAGGTCACCTCAGCATGGCGAAATAACGACTGTTGCAGGGTGCAACCACAGGAGCCTGCAACTGAAAACCGGTATCGAGGACCATTTTGGTGAAACCGAAAAAGAGGGAGAAGGTTTCCTAGGAAATACTTATCGGGTTCGCTCGTACAGGGTTTTAAGTGAAGTGATCGAATTAGAGGGGTTTTTGGAGGTTGTTGGTTAATTTGTTAGTAATTATTAGTCACTAATATGTAAGTTCTTCTGTTTGGGATGTATTGATGTGTGGTTCATATATGTATCTAAATATATATATGCACATATATATAATATATACTATATCTATATATATATATATATATATATATATATATATATATATATATATATATCTATATATATATATAGATATGTATATATATTATATATATATATATATATATAGATATATATATATATATAGAGATATATATATAGATATAGTATATATATATATATATATATATATTATATATATATATATATATCACTATATTAATATATATATATATATATTATATATATATATATATATACATATATATATAGATATATATATAAATACATTATATATATATATCTATATCTATATTATAATTATATAATATATATATATATATTATAAAACAATATATTATATACAAATAGAAAATAAACATTTGTTTTTGGTTGTCATAATTATATCATATCTAGATATATTATTATATATATAAATATATTTATATATATATATCTAGATATACTACTATAGATATAGGGATATAGGGTGTTGGTGCTTCAATATAACTAACAGCAGCGGCTATGTTATATTAAATAATGTATTAGGATAATATAAAATTTAAAAAAGTCTTAGAAATCCGAAAAAGTTCGATTAGAATATTATTTTATTTTTACTTAATATCGAGAACATGTTTACTTTAAAAAAATTTACCTGGAAGAAAATTGCTTTTGCAATTTGTAAATTTATTTACTGGTTGTTGTTAAATTAGTTGTATTTGAATTTTGATGTTTCTGTTGTCTGTTTGTATTTTATTGTTGTTTTTCGTGTAGCTTTTAATGTAATGTAGTTTCCACTATTACTGTTTTACAGGTTATTTTCGTATTGTTTTTACTTGTCTTACTGTATTATTGTCATAGTTGTTGCTTTTATGTTGATTGTCGTTGCGATAGTTGTTGCTTGTTTAGAGTTAAAATAATTAGTATAGTATTACGATCAAATCAACATCATTCCAATAAAGAAAAATTATTCTAACAATATCATCCCTTCATCACCTCATCTTAGAATCAAGGCAAAATCGACCCTATACATAAACACTAAAGAGGCTATAATCCCTGGCTATAGCAATCTTTTCTAACCTGCGCCAGGTAAGACAGGTAAAGGTGAACGGGTCTCTATAGCGATAAGAAAAAAACATTTGAAAGACAAGGTCATGTAGGGTTAGGATGACCCTACAAGAAATTAAGAGCAGTTAGTCGACATTGCGGAGGGGGCGATGAGGGTGGAGGTGGGAGAACCTGGAGGATGTAAGAGGAGGGAGGGAGGGGGAAGGGGTAGGTTATTTCTGGGAGAGTTATGAGACTGAGGGCAGGTTTTTATTATTACTTTTTTTTCTTTATTATCGTTTAAGGTCAAGTAAGGGTTAAGACGATTTAGTGTGGAAATTAGAGCGCTTTACATGAGGCGTTGTTGAGTGTGTGTGCGTGCGTATGCGTGTGTATATGTGTAAGTATATACCTCCATTATTGGAGATTTCTGAGACATATTTGGGCTAGTTAGGGGTGCTATTTTCTGGGAGACGGAGGCTATGTAATATTGAAAAATCCAACGATAAAAAAATACAAAAAACACACACACAGGAATTCATCGAATTAATGGTTTAAGTTATGAGAATATGAGACGGACTGGAGAAACCTGGTGGTTTTCTTTTGTGCGTCTGTGCGTGTGTATGTGTGTGTATGTGTGCGTGTACGCTTTAGGGCCATGTAGATTTTGAAAAAAAAAACACAATAAAAAATCCCAAAATAAAGAATTTATCGAATTGATTGATCAAGTTATAAGGTTATGAAACATGATGTGTTTTTTGTGTGTGTGGTTGTGTGTGTGTATGTGTGTATATGTGTGTGTGTGTGTGTGTTTATGTGTGTTTATGTGTGTGTATGTGCATGTGTGTGTTGGGTGTAGAAAGCCCTGTAGATTTGAGAAAACCCACAACGAATAAAAAAAACGCAAGAAATTTATAAAAATTAATGAGTCAAGTTATGATATTATGACAGAGTGGTTCAAGCTGGTGTTTTCTCTCTCTCTCTCTCTCTCTCTCTCTCTCTCTCTCTCTCTCTCTCTCTCTCTCTCTCTTCCTCCTCCTCCTCCTCCTCCTTCGTCTTCTTCTTCTTCTTCTTATGTGACTGTCTGTGTGTCTGTAAGTAACTCGGGCACCCAGCAGCGAGGTGACCAGAGCTGGTCAGACGGGGGTGGAAGAGGAAGAAATGGGCGGAGTCCACTGGCGTTCTCAAAATCACAGAGACTTCTCAAGTATAAAAAGGGCACCGAAGTCACTCATAAGCATCATTGACATCCCGAACCATCCAGCATCATGAAGTTCACAGTAAGTTGGAGTGCTAGTGAGACTAATATATTATTTAGGTATTTTATTGGTGTATATTTGCACCAATGGGTGCCAGAATATGTTGCTTGATATTTACGTGTGGGGAAATTCAAGAAATTATCTTTTTAATATTCTGGGGCTTCGTTTTATAACTACCATAGACTATTAGGCAGAATATTTGGTTACTTAGTGTATTTTTTGGTATATATTTAGACAAATGAGTGTCCAGAGTAAGTTTCTTTATGTTTAGGTCTGGGGAAATCTAGAAAATATCTTTTTTAATATTCTAGAGCTTTGTTTTATAACTACCATAGACTATTAGGGAGAATATTTGGTTATTTAGTGTATTTTCTGGTGTATATTTATACCAATGGATGCCGAATATATGTTTATTGATGGTTTCTTCAGGGGAAACATAAGAAACTATCTTTTGAATATTCTGGGGCTTTGTTTCATAACTACCATAGACTATTAGGCAGAATATTTGGTTATTTAGTGTATTTTATGGTGTATATTTAGAACAATGGATGTCCAGAGTAAGTTTCTTTATATTTAGTTCTGGGGAAATCTGAAAAATTACTATTATTATTATCATTATTATTATTATTATTATTATTATTATTATTATTATTATTATTATTATTATTATTCAGGTCCTTACGAACGTAGCTTTAGTTAATAAGAAGAAATATCTACATAGTAAATTTATTATTATTATTATTATTATTATTATTATTATTATTATTATTATTATTATTATTATTATTATTATTATTATTATTATTATTATTCAGGTCCTTACGAACATCGCTTTAGTTAAGAGGAAATATCTACATAGTTTATTTACTGTTATTATTATTATTATTATTATTAATTTCCATCCCTCTGTCTCTCTCTCTCTACAGCTGTTCGTCCTCTTCGGCCTGTTGGCTGCCGTGACCCTGGCCCGACCCGACTCCGTCCTTGACTTTGACCTGGACGATATCCACCATGACCAGGATATTGATGACGATCAGGTCATCACTGGAACTTACAGGTAAGGAAGGTCAAATAGGGTGACCCTTAGTGAGTTATTGTTTATGAAAAGGTAATAATCGTTGGGTATTGTCGATAGAAGTTGCATATTACTTGTTTTTTATTTAGTTTGAAATATACTGATAGTTTTTAGATGTTTGAAATATAAATAAATGAATACATACATACATACCTCAGTATGTACGTATGTATTTATAAAATATGAATAAATGAGTACATACATACATACCTCAAAGTTGTACGTATGTATGTTTATAAAATATAATATGAAAGTACATACATACAGGATTATGTATGTATGTATGTATGTAATTAATAAAGATATATGATTACATACATGCATACCAAAGTATGTATGTATTTATATATAATATAAATAAATGAATACATACATACAGGAATATGAATGTATGTATGTATGTATGGATGTATGTATATAATATAAGTAAATGAATACATACATACATACATATATACTTATGTATATATGTATTAATATAAATAAATGAATAGATACATACATACCTAAGTATGTATGGATGTATGTATGCATGTATTTATATAATACAAATAAATTAGTACTTACATACATAAGTATGTATGTATGCATGTACGTATGTATACATTTAAGTATTTACACGTCAACTCCCCTACATCAAGACATAAAAATATGTAAGTATAAGTTACTGACTCACACTCATACAGATATACACACATACGAGCACATACGCATATATATACGTATTTGCGTGTACGTATGAAATTGTTTAAAATGAATTCCACACAGATATATTCCCACATATGAGCATTCACACGCACTTGTATATATAATAACAAAATTGGAGAGAATAATTATTCGTTTTATTATTAAAATATTTCGTATAAAAGATTATTCCGTATTTATTTTGTACCTAATAGTTTACGCATCAAGTCACTAACTGGCAACTCAATAGTTTATGCATAATTCACTAACTGGCAACCCAAACCCAAACTCACCCGGGGCATCTACCTCCAATTTCAGCTGGACCTCTCCCGAAGGCACCGAGTTCTTCGTTAAGTATGTCGCCGACGACGACGGCTACCGTGTCGTGGAGTCCAACGCCGTGCCCGCCAGCGCCGACGGCGTCAGGGCCAACGGTCAGCAGGGCTCCTTCAACTCCGACGAAGACTTCGACGATAGGAAGTAGAGTTCGCAGATGTTCCAATCATTCCTGATAACTCGCGACGTCTCGGAGTGATCTTCAAGATGTCAGCCGACCGATCTCTCGTCTTTTCTCTCTATTACTTTCGTTTTTTTTCTAAGCCTTAGTCTTTTCCTATTACCTTCCTCTCTTTATTTATTGTAAATTCTTTTTTCTCCATTCTTCTTCTTTAATTTATGAATTAAAAAATGAAACGTATGAGAATCTGGTTTATTTTCTTTCTCGCCACAATTTGTTCGCTGGATATCATAAGTAACATTTTGGAGAAATCAAAAATGGCATAAGCTGTCACTTTTTTATTTGCTATATTGGTTTGAAAATTTATCACACAGATCATCATTCTAGTGTTGTTCTTTGCAGAGATATGACTCTCGCTCCAATCCCTTCAATAAGAACTTTTTTTTTTTAATCAAAACAGAATAAGTTATCACTTCTAAATTGTTTAACTGAATGAAAGTTCATCACATCGATACTGTTCTTTGCAGAGATATCACTCTCGTTCCAATCCCTTCAAAAAGTACTTTTTTTATAAAAATCAAAACAGAATTAAGTTGTCACTTCTAAAGGGCTTTTTTGAATGAAAGATATGACTATTCCCTCTCCCTTCAATAAGTAATTTTTTTAAATCAAAACAATAACTTGTCACTTCTAAATTGCTTTATTGAATCAAAATTCATCATATCGATCATCTTTGTCCAATTATTCTTGTGAAGACTGAACGTTGACCAATCATTTGGTTTTAATCTGCGTGACAGTTGAGAGCATTTATATCAGAAACATTGTGTTTTAGACGAGTGAATATCTACCGAACAGATGAAACTTATCATTTATGAAAAGTTAAGAGAAAAGGTCTTGGTCTTTTTATCTCTAATCATTCCCAAGTGCGGTTTTAGCGTGTTGGAGTCAGGAAGGGCTCCTATTTGTAAAACATCTGCCCAAATGAGTTTTGAAATGAGCCGCTCAATGATACATATACTTAGAAATGTCTCACCAAAAACAGCTATCCCGACTAGGAATTAAGCCTAAAAGAAGTAGAAGAACGAAGAGGACCTTTGCCTACGGAAGGACAAGTATTGAAGGACCTCATATCCAAGTTTTCAAGCAGAGTTCTACAGGTGTCCTTAGTTTTCATAATTCATCTATGAAATAAGCCAGCCAGTGTTACAATCACCTGCAAAAGGCTCATCAAAAACTGCTATCCCAACTAGTAATTAAGCCGAGAAGTAGAAGAACAGAGAGAGAATTTTTGTCAGTTCTAGGAGTTGAGGATATGAAGGATCTCGTGTCTAGATTTAAAAGCAGAGTTTAGAATTGCCCTTAGTCGCCTTGTCTCTCCTTAGAGTAGTGATAAGAGCTGACGATATTCTGCCATGCAAATAAGTATGTATCAAGCTTACAAATTCAGCTTAAATGCAACTAGTAACTACAGAGAAGCTTCAAAAAGTTGTATTTATGTCACTGAAGCATTTGCAAAACTCCTAACACCCAATGGTCCACCAAAACAGATTAATTAGAGAATATGTCAAGAAATATTGGAGATGTGGAGAGAAGAGATTTGGTGGAGGATGATGCCTTTGATAGAAGGAGAAGGCGCATCAGGCAACCGACCCCTTGATGTAGGGATAACGGTGGGAAAGAAGAAGAAGAAGAAGAAGAAGAGAACGAAGCGTCAAGAAATATTGGATGAGTTGTAAGACCTGATAACAGAAATAAAAAAAAATTCTTTGCAGTTACTCGACCACCATATGTCACCTGAATGAAAATCTTGCACTTCTGACCAACTACATAGAAAAGGCTTTCAAAAACCCTAACCTGGCCATGAGCTCAACCCTATGACTCCAATAAGAGGGCGCTATATAGTCTATTGTAAACATAACATGATTTACTTCTCGTAAGGAAAAACCTACATAGTACCACAGACCAAAAAAAGATCAGTAATTCACAAGTATTCGTCTTATCCTCATTTCTCTGGAAGGAACTTACGTCTCACTCATTAACTTATGCAATGATCTTTCAACAACTGACCTTCAACGTACCTACAGTGTCATCTTTACTAGGAAATTATTTATCAATTTAACATTGTCTTTCAAAAATGGGAAATACTACAATCATCATACGCTTAACGACGAGTTGACCTGTTTTTGATAGCAGAGGCAGTGTGTGTGTGAGTGTGTTAGAGTGAGAGAGAGAGAGAGAGAGAGAGAGAGAGAGAGAGAGAGAGAGAGAGAGAGAGAGAGAGAGAAAATTGTCTATCGTAATGCTGAAGCTAAATTCAAGACGAATTCTATTCGAGAACACACACACACGCAATTTTTGATAGCAGGGGCAGTGTGTGTGTGAGAGAGAGAGAGAGAGAGAGAAAAAGAGAGAGAAAGAGAGAGACTGAGAGTTGGTTATCATAATGCAGAAGCTATATTCAAAACAGCGCAGACTGAGACGAATTCTAATCGAAAACACACACACACACACAAAACCATTAAGTGGCTAAGAAGCGAATGAGACGAATTCTATTCGAAAATACAAAATACAAAAATAAAAAAGTGTTAAATACCACAGTGCTCAATCTGGATCTACTTAAGACCCCATCTTCAGTGACATGATAGCTGCCCCTCCCACCTTATCCACAAAGGGAGATGGGTAAGCACATGAAAACAGAAATTCGTAGTTGCCACGATTTTTACTGTTGATGTTTTTGTTATCATAAATTTAATAATGTCATTATGATGTCATTATTGAGGAGTTTTTTTATGGCGATTGATGTCCTTCTTGTACCTCTCTGTACCTCAGCATCTTCGTTGTTGTCGAACACAACAGGATTGTGATGAAGAATCATAAAAAACAAATATACACTCACACGCAAAGTTTTAAATTCTAATGAGGTTCGTTAGTATTTTTTTTTTGTCTAGTATTCCTAGATAATATTCACAGAGGGTCAAAAGTTTGACAATTTTGTTAGTAATAATGGTATAGTGAAAATATCAAAGTAGATTCTGCCCCTAGCTGAAAAAGTTTTCCATTTAAAAACTAATATTATAATAGCAATCATTATCATTATTATATGCTGGAAGAAGACCTTCATTAATACAGATTTGATTGAAAATAATGACTATTTCAGTTGCGTTTAATTTGTGTAGAAGTTTCTTTATTCTTCTTATTACTGACTTTTTTTCTTTACTCAAGTTGGCTATTATAACGCCAAATGGGGGATTGATGTCAAAAACGTGATATTTGTCGAATTGTGTAATATATTCAGTTTGACAAATACCACGTTTTTTACATGAATCCACCATTTTGCGTTTTAATAGCCAACTTGATTACAGAAGAAAAGTCAGGAATAAGAGGAATAGAGAAAACTATACAAAATAAACGCGGCTAAAATAGCCATTTCTTTCAATAAACCCTGTATTATTATTATTATTATTATTATTTGAAGGTAGGAGACCCTCTCTCAAACATGTTTTGTTAAAGATGATGGCAGCATCAGTGGAATTGATTTTATATATGGTCTTTTCAATTCTTCTTATTATTCTCTTCTCATCAGGGCTGATATTTGCTAATAGCTGGCCGATGTTCATATCTCGGTGAAAGAAATGTTTTCTAAAAATAATAATTTATTGATATGATAACAAAAGTGGTTAACAAATCTTAGTCTAAGGGCGTAACGGAATTCCAACGTTTCCAACCGTATCATCGGTTCATTTTCAAGGAAAGGTGAGCTTGAACTGATTGGAATGGGTTGTTTGTTGTTGTTTTTGATTTAGCTGACCTTGTGTCAGCACGGGCTCTTGCTCACAGAGCAGCCCGTAACTCAGGATGGTGAGAAGGTGGTAATGGTAGGATATGGTTCTTTATTTGGTGATAATGCGTGAGTTGATGAGTGTGATATTGAAAGAAACTTTTGATGGGTAAGCTTGTCCAACCTTTTTAAACCCTAAGGTGCCCTTCAGTAGTAGGAAAAGTGCAATAGTAGTGAGTGTTGGCAAGTCAGAGAGGCCAACAGATGAGAAGAAGGAAGGGTATGAGTCTGAGAAAAAGATTGCTAGTCAGTTAGCTTGTGAGGTCCACAAAACATTTTCTTATTCCGTTCCAATTCTGAGTGGAAGTAGTGTGTGTTGATGCACGAGGCTGAAGGAATGCTGTGCATGAGGTGAGTAGTATGAAGGATGTCAGAGTCGGGGCTTTGCTTTTGGATGTTGGGTGATGTAGGTGATGTTGGCTGTCTTTGTGTCAGTCATGCACTGGGTGGATTGTTTGTTATTCTGTGTTTTGTGGTTTGTTTGTAGTGGATAGGGATGGCAGGGGGTGTGAGGGGTCTTCACTGATGTCCCCGAGATTCTGCTTTTTATTTTAGGAGTGTTTTTGCACCTACCTTGGTGGTGGGTAGGAGCATAGGAAGCCTGTAAGCTGTTGGGTGTTGTTTAGGATGTGTCTTGTTATTTGAGTGACTGATTGTTGATCTCCTTCATGACTTTGTCTTAGTTGTGTTTCTGGGCAGTGTAATATATAGTGTTCCAGTGGTTCTTCTGTATTTGTTTCGCAGTATTTACATGGTTTAGGGTTGTTTTCTATTTTTTGCCATGTGCATTGGTATCCGAACCTTAGACGTGTATTATTACCGCTAGTGCTCGTGTCATGTTCTTCGGTATGCTGTGTGGTTGAAGTTGTGTGGTGTCTGCATACCATTTTGCAGTCTTGGAGCCTCCGAAGATGGCTCTCCTGATTTTGCTTTCCTCCTGTGTTTGGCAGTATGCTGCTGCTATGCTTTTTAGTTGGGTTAGTGAGAGGTTTATTTGATGTTGACATTGTTTATGTGTAGCCCGCTTTTTGCCAGGGAATCAGCTTCCTCATTTCCTTGTATTCCAACATGGCTCGGGATCCAGTTGAGAGTTATTTGTCTGTTTCTGCTTTGATGGAGTTTTGCCAGTGCCCATATGCTCGTTAGGAGTTTGATATTTTCCTTTGCTTTGCCTTTTGTGATGGCTTGTATTGCTCCTTTCGAGTCGGTGTGTATTGTAGTGTTGCCCAGTCTGTGTTGGGAGTCTTCTAGTGCTTTGGCGATAGCTATCAGCTCTGTCTGTAGTGTGGAGGCATTGTCGGAGAGCCTCCAGCTTCCTTTGAGTGTTGTTGAGTAGACCCTGCTGCTGCTGCTGGGACGCTGAGGTCTACTGACATCTGTAAAATATATGTTTGTGGCAGTTGTCAACTGTATTGCTTCTTGTGCTGCTTGCTTTAACTGTTGGGTGGTGCATGCTTCCTTGCTTGCTGGAAGAATTGTGTAGTTTGTGTTAAAAGGTTCTGGTTCCCAGGGTGCTGATTCTGTGTATTCACTGAAGGGGGTGTCTTCCCTGATGGCTGCAGCATGATTTGCATGCCTACTCTTCTCAGTGTATCTAGAAGGTCTCCAGCATATGGTTTGGGAGGGTCTAGCTCTTCATGGAGATTAATGCATTTCCTGATCTCCTTTTTGAGTGGACAGTCTCTGTCATTTTTTAAGGTTTTTAGCAGGATGGATGTGTTTCTCTGATCTATCCTATGAGTCAGAGATTGTAGTTTTGTTTCATGTCTCAGGATGCATAGGTTGGTCCACATTGGTGCTCCTGTAATGAGTCTTAAGGCATTGTTTTGGATTACCTCAAAACTTTTTGTTCAGTGCTTGTTGGGAATGGGTTGTTGTTGTTGTTGGAGTATTAAGCTGGCTTTATGCCAGCACGGGCTTTAGCTAATGTAGCAGCCCGTAGGTCATTTGAATTATTTTTAGGTGCATTGGTGATTTAAGGATATGAGGCGATCTTTTTATTTATGATTTCTATGGAATGTGCAGGTGAATGGAATGGATTCAAAAGTGAAAGGAAAAGTGAATAGGCAAGGTTACAAACCCCTTTAAAACCCTAAGGTACCATTAGTAGAAGATAAAGATCGATAGTAGCGAGTCCTGGCGAGTCAGAGATAGCCAGTAATGAAATCGAAAAATTTATAGTCGTAGAAAAACGGAAAAAAAAGCGAAACTCTATGGAGTTCAAGTACCATATTTCACTTTACGAGAAAAAAAAAAAAGCAGAGAGCGTCGATCGTTTAGCAATAGGGAACGACGAAGGAAAAACGAAATATTATCAGTTTTAGAAACAGGATAACAAAAATAAGCGACAGCTTAAGCGGTAGTTAGAGTGACAGTTGAAATATTCGGTCGTTAGACGTGAGGCGGCCGAAAAACGGAGGGGAAAGGAGGATTGTTTAGTAAAAGAAAAAGCAGTTAATGCTATAAACAGCACTTTTCATGTAGCTGCGATCTTTATGTTTGAGATCTGTATCTGAAATTCTCTAACAGGAGGTCATCTGGGAGACTGATCTCTAGGTCCAACAGAGCGTGGACGAGCTCAGAGAACAGCTGATGACCACTGCCACTGTCGTTGTTAAAGATGGCTCTATTAAAAAAGCCTCAAACTCCTCGTAGGTCAGCAGGAACTTTCCCCCCCCCCTTGATTTGATATTCTCCTACGAGGAAGTATTCGTTTCCGACGCTTGAAGTTCTGTATTCTTGTTTGCAGGTCTGAGTTTCGCTGTTTTGCTTAGCTACAAACTCCTCAGTTTGTGTCCTGCTTCTTTATACAAAACAGGAGCTACAGTCGGTGTCTCGGTCTGCATTTCTTCTTCACTGCGTCTTCTGTCTGGGTTCCTGCTTCGGCACGAGCAGGAATCGACGTCTTCGGCGATGCAGGGGTTGGGGGGGTAACCTGAGGGGTTGGGGGAGTAGGGGGAGGAGGTAGAGGGCGGGAGTTTGGCGATACGGAGAGGATGAGGGGGTGGGGATGTAGTGCCGGGATCGAGGAGGTTGGGAGGAAGGTTGGGTGGTTTGTGGTACAGGAGGTAGGTTCGTTCTAGGATCGAACCTGGGTTGCTGGGAGGTTTCCTGGTCGGTGATGGTTGTCGAGGTCTTGCAGGTGGAGGAGGGATGCCTTCGCCTTCCAAATCCTCTGCAGTCTGACTGGGCATCCCTTAAACCAAGCATGATGTTGCTTGGCTGCAAGTTTAGGGGCATATCGGGCAACTGTGTGGCCCTTTTATTTTCCTTGTACTTTTTCAAGCACACTTCTGTCTCGTGTTTCGCACTGCACACTCCACGGATTGTGTTCTGATTTGCATTCGCTCTTGTGGTGTCCATACCTCTGACACTTGAAGCATCTCAGAGGCTCTGGTACGAAGGCTCGGTCTCGTAAGTGCCAAGAATCCCAAGGCTGACCCTGGCTGGAATTTGGCCCGTTGAAGGTCGCTGCTATCTTCAGAGTTTCCTGTCCATCTTTTGCAGTACATCTCTTGGCTTCCATGATGTTGGGAACCTCGAGGACTCTTTCGATAGTTATGTATTTGGGGACTTTGCATATCATCCCCTTGCTTATTTTTGAAGCAGGATCAAGAAGGTGGCACAGGTTGTCTTTCCTCAGTAGTTCGGCAGCTTTTTGGTCCTTGGGAGTAATTATGAATTCTCCCCTTAAATTCGGTCTGGCTATGAGGTTGGCTTCTGGATATTTTTTCTCGAGGGCCCTGACTGCAGCATATGAAGTCTGGCCCTCGATAACAACAGCTTTGAACTTGGGAAGTGCCGGAAATTCCGTAAAACTCGCCGTATTCGGTGCCGATGTCGTAGGGAGCTGGTTGTTGTCTGTCGAAATCGGTAAAATCTTCTTCTGTTTCTTCTTCTTCTTCTTTCTTACGGTGGCGAAGCCTTGCTCGTCCTCCAAGGGCGGGTCCTCCCTGGGAGTACCGGGCGAAAGGGGTCTCTTAGAGGCCATACTTTTCAAAATTATAGGTTGAAAATGACGAGAGTTACGTAACGCGCCTGTGCACGAAAATACGTAACCTGATGGAATGGGGTCGTTCGGCGGTATTTATTGTGTCCCAGGTGCTCTGTCTGATGGGCGCTGCATTTTCATTGGCTGAACAGAGGATTAAGTCCCTGAGTCAAGCCGTCTTGCAGAGGTGGAAGCTCGCACTGCTCTTCTCGTGCGGACGCTGGAGACTGGGAGCGTAGTATTGGGAAGGTCATTGCCGATAGACGGGGGCACCTGATTGGCCCGTTCGATCGGCTCTATGGTGCTGGCGGGCGGCGCCCAACGTGAGGCTAATAGGATTATTGAGACTGTCAATGCAGCTTCCAATGCCCTTCACTTGCTGCCGATCGTAGGGACTACGACCTTGGCTACTATACGGGAACGTTAAACCCATAAACCCCAGGGAACCCGTTACGCCCCATTATTAGCCAAATTCCCGCTCCTACATACCAGCTTGCGAAGAAATTGAATACTATTTTGACTCCTTATGTTCCAGATGACCACAGTTTGAAGTCATCTGCCGAGTTTTTTTAGAAGCACTGAAAACGACACCCCCCGGAGGAGTTATTGCATCGATGGACGTGGAGTCCCTCTTCACGAACGTCCCCGTGGATGAAACAATTCAGATAATCCTGGATCGTGTATATAGAGACGACTCCACGCCCCCATTAAACATCCCTGAGCATGCCCTCCGAAAACTCCTTGAAATTTGTACAAAAAAGGCCCCTTTCTCCACCCACAAAGGACATATGTACACACAGAAAGACGGTGTAGCGATGGGTTCTCCCCTCGGAGTACTTTTCGCGAACTTCTACATGGGTGCTGTGGAACGTCGGGTATTCGCCAACATCGAAAAGCCGTCTATGTACGTCCGGTATATTGACGACACTTTCATCAGCGCCAGCACGGTGGAAGAAATAGAGCGCCTGCGACAAGCCTTCCACGACCACAGCAGACTCAACTTCACCATCGAACATTGCCGTGACCGTCGCCTCCCCTTCCTTGACGTCCTCGTCGGGCAACAAGAGGAGCGCTCGTAACACAGGTGTATACGAAACCCACGAACCTGGGCATGTGCCTGAACGGCGAGAGCGAGTGTCCAGAGAGATACAAGCGCACTGCGATCAGCGCCTTCATCAGGAGAGCTCTCTCACACTGCTCTTCATGGAAGGACACGCACACTGAATTAGAACGTGTTGCCCAAGTTTTAATTAACAACGGGTATTCCAACCGGGACATCACTAAATGCATTCGCAGAAACATCGATAAGTGGTATCAGCAGGAGCCTCGTCCCGCCGCCCTTGAAGACGTCACCTCTTTTACAAGGGAGTATTTCATAAGAAATACAAAGAGGACGAGCGAGCCCTTCGTACCATCATAGAAAGGAACGTCTCCCCCCACGGACCCTGCGAAAAAAGTGAAACTAATAATTTACTACAAGAGCAAGAAGACCAGTGGCCTGATTATGAAAAACAATCCAGCCCCCGTGTTGCAGGATCCTCTCAAGAAAACTAACGTTGTCTACCAGTACAAATGCCCTGTCCGGGAATGCCCGGCGCTTACATTGGTATGACGACTATGTGATTTTCGAAGAGGATATCCTGCCCATGCTCAGAAGGCGCCATACATAATCATGCCAAAAACGTCCACAATACCAGGATAACTAGGAATGACATTATTCCTAATATCAGAATTATCGATAAGGCAGCAGACCACCGTCGCCTCCGCCTCTTGGAGGCCCTACACATCGGGAAGGAGAGACCCAGCCTCAACACCACCCAAGAGACTTCACTCCTCCCGACGGGTGGCACGAAGGGCGCCGCCCGCCAGCACCATAGAGCCGATCGAACGGGCCAATCAGGTGCCCCCGTCTATCGGCAATGACCTTCCCATACTACGCTCCCCAGTCTCCAGCGTCCGCACGAGAAGAGCAGTGCGAGCTTCCACCTCTGCAAGACGGCTTGACTCAGGGACTTAATCCTCTGTTCAGCCAATGAAAATGCAGCGCCCATCAGACATGAGGAAGCTGATTCCCTGGCAAAAAGCGGGCTACACATAAACAATGTCAACATCAAAATAAACCTCTCACTAACCCAACTAAAAAGCATAGCAGCAGCATACTGCCAAACACAGGAGGAAAGCAAAATCAGGAGAGCCATCTTCGGAGGCTCCAAGACTGCAAAATGGTATGCAGACACCACACAAACTTCACACAGCATACCGAAGAACATGACACGAGCACTAGCGGTAATAATACACCGTCTAAGGTTTCGGATACCAATGCACATGGCAAAAAATAGAAAACAACCCTAAACCATGTAAATACTGCGAAACAAATACAGAAGAACCACTGGAACACTATATATTACACTGCCCAGAAACACAACAACTAAGACAAAGTCATGAAGGAGATCAACAATCAGTCACTCAAATAACAGACACACCTAAACAACACCCAACAGCTTACAGGCTTCCTATGCTCCTACCCACCACCAAGGTAGGTGCAAAACACTCCTAAATAGCAGAATCTCGGGGACATCAGTGAAGACCCCTCACACCCCCTGCCATCCCTATCCACTCACAAACAAACCAACAAAAACACAGAATAACAAACAATCCACCCAGTGCATGACTGACACAAAGACAGCCAACATCAACCTACATCACCCAACATCCAAAAGCAAAGCCCCGACTCTGACATCCTTCATCACTACCTCACCTCATGCCAGCCATTCCTTCAGCCTCGTGCATCAACAACACACACTACTTCCCACTCAGAATTCGGAACGGAATAAGCAAAATGTTTTGTGGACCTCACAAGCTAACTGACTAGCAATCTTTTTCTCAGACTCATACCCTTCCTTCTTCTCATCTGTTTGGCCTCTCTGACTTGCCAACACTCACTACTATTGCACTTTTCCTACTACTGAAGGGCACCTTAGGGTTTAAAAAGGTTGGACAAGCTTACCCATCAAAAAGTTTCTTTCAATATCACACTCATCAACTCACGCATTATCACCAAATAAAGAACCATATCCTACCATTACCACCTTCTCACATCCTGAGTTACGGGCTGCTCTGTGAGCAAGAGCCCGTGCTGACACAAGGTCAGCTAAATCAAAAACAACAACAAACAACCCATTCCAATCAGTTCAAGCTCACCTTTCCTTGAAAATGGAACCGATGATACGGTTTGGAAACGTTGGAATTCCGTTACGCCCTTTACCGACTAAGATTTGTTAACCACTTTTGTTATCATATCAATTAAATTATTATTTTTAGAAAACATTTCTTTCACCGAGATATGAACATCGGCCAGCTATTAGCAAATATCAGCCCTGATGAGAAGAGAATAATAAGAAGAATTGAAAAGACCATATATAAAATTCAATTCCACTGATGCTGCCATCATCTTTAACAAAACATATTATTATTATTATTATTATTTATTATTATTATTATTATTATTATTATTATTATTATTATTATTATTATTATTATTATTTATCTTGAAGCTCAACCCATTTTTGGAAAGAAATACTTTTCAAAAAAGCTATTTAATTATAAAGACTTCCATTTGTTCGTAAAAATTTTTTTGGAAACATCTCATAAGCTCTGTTTGCTTAGCTTAATAATATTCAGACTCTAGCAGACTTAAGCTTTCCTCCCTAACGCCCTATTTTCAAGGACGAAAACGAGAAATAAACTTCTGGTAAAGAATATACATTTGTAAAAAAAATTAGATAAATAAATAAGTTAAAAAGGGTGAATAAAGAGGGGTTTTCCAAACAAATTAAATTGTCACCAAGAGTTTTTTACATATCAAATCCATAAAAAATTCCAATAGTATCTTGATTACGTAATCATAAATCATATTCACTGCCCACCGAACGATCTATGATGACATGTGTTGTTGAAAATCATGACTATAATCAAAATAATTGGAACTGAACGGAATATGTTGAAGATGGTTGTCCATAAATTTGCATGGATTAGTTTTGCCCTTTTGGGGGAACTTACACTGAAAAATATTATATATATATATACATATATATAAAAGTGTTTGTAAATACGGTACATACATTAACAAAAATGGTAAGTATTAATAAAAATAATACAAATAAAAGTAATGAAAATAAAATTAAGAATAATTCTAAAAATAAAAAAATAATAAAAAATCAAAACTACCAATAATAAACTAATAGTAATACTCAGACAGACATGCCCAACACGCACACAAACACTTCTATATATATATATATATATATATATATATATATATTATATATATATATATAGATATATATATATATATATGTATATATATGTATGTATATATATATATATATATATATATATATATATATAATATATATAATATATAGAAGTGTTTGTATGCGTGTTGGGCATGTCTGTCTGAGTATTACTATTAGCTTATTATTGGTAGTTTTAATTTTTTATTATTTTATTTTTAGAATTATTCTTAATTTTATTTTCATTACTTTTATTTGTATATTTTTATTAATACTTACCATTTTTGTTAATGTATGTACCGTATTTACAAACACTTTTATAATATGTATAAATGTGCGCGTGTGTGTGTAAATAATATATATATATATATATATATATATATATATATATATATATATATATATATATATATATATATATATATATATATATATATATATATATATATTATATACACACACACATATAGTATATATATATATATATATATATACATAGAAGTGTTCGTATATACGGTACATACATTAATAAAAATAGTAAAATATTAATAAAAATAATAAAATATGAAATCATAAAAAATAAAAAAATACCAATAATAAACTAATAATAATACTCAGGCAGACATGCCCACACACACACACACACACACACACACACACACACGCACATGCAAGCACATACACTTGTATTCACAAATATTACACCACATTTATAATTTGATGCCCAGTTCTCTGTAGTCCCTTGTGGATAAGATAATCCCAGCTTAATTAAGGTGAACTGGACAGCGAGTGGTATGTGTACTTTAATAATCGTGAATGTATACGTATGTATGTATGTATGCATGTATGTATGTATGTATGTATGTATGCATGGTATACCACTTCGCAACTGCTTACAGGAACCCAGCTTAGACGGAATAGAACACAAGGAATAAGGGCGTCCTTGAGGCTGAATGGAAACAGACGGAAGGACATAGAAGACTTTAAAAAGAAAAAGAAAAAAAAACTAAGAAGAAAAAACAAATGAAGGTGGGTGAGGGCGGGTACCCAGTGAAAGTTGTGCCCAGTTGTCTGTCATGAGTTGTATAAAACGAGCGACGAATTCAGAGGCTCCATCAGTCTCTGTCTTACCTGCAATCATGAAGCTTACTGTAAGTAACTTAACATAAGTGTTAATGTTAAAATTATAACCCCATTTTCACTGTCCAATATCCATATCTTATAACCTTCAGGTTAGGTTCAGCTAGTTTAGGTTAGGTTGGTTTAGTTTTAGTTAACTCATACCATAAGAGGCTTTCGAACTGAGGGAAGTATGGTAAAGCGGGAATAGGATTTGGAAGGCTGATGTGGACCTCTTGACTCGGATACACCAACAGAGAGGAATGTCGTGGTAGTATGGTATTATATCAGAGAGTTGTAAAAGAAATTATGTCTTAAATTCATATTTATTTTAAGATTATTGAGTTTTGACCAAAATTTTTTTTCTTTTTCACTTTATAAAAGTTAATTTGATTATCTCTGACAACTAAAAGGGAAAGAACCGTTGTCTTAGAAATCTTATTTAGTAGTAATTATATTTTACTATTTTTTAAAACTTCTAAAACGCTACTTCAGTTCTCTGTGCAAATGAGTAACAGTATTTTGCTAAAGTCTAATCTATCAAACTCATTAATTCTAAAATTTTTCACATGCATATTTAATGTTTACTTAAATATACCCCATGTTTATTTTTCCAAATATGCGTAATATATATTTAGATGCATAAGCACATTTACATAAAGTAAAACGCATAGTAATGAGTCTTACTTTATGTAATATGTGCGTATATTATATCTGTAAACCATTGCGTATATTTTTTAAAAAACATTATGCATTTTTTAAAATAAAAGTTGCGTATTATATTTAAATACTTCTAATATTCATGTATATAATGTCAGAATTAATGAGTTTCATGGACTAGGTTTTAACGAAATACTATTCATTAATTTCCACAGAGAACTGGAATAACGTTTTAGAAGTTATAAAAATATTAGTAAAATCTAATTATTACTAAATAAGATTTCTAAGACAGCAGTTTTTTTTTTTCGTTTAGTTTTCAGAGATAATCAAATCCACGTCTAAATAACGTTTTAAAAGTTATGAAAAAAAAATAGGAGAATCTAATTATCACTAAGTAACTCTTTCTTTTGGAACATAGTTATCGTTCATTTTCCCAATTCATTTCGTTTTTTTTTTTTTTTTTTTTTTTTCAGCTCTTCGTTCTTTTGGGTCTCGTGGCTGCCCTGACCTTCGCCCGTCCAGACTCTGTCCTGGACCTTGATCTTGACGACATCCATCACGACCAGGACATCGATGACGACCAGGTTATCACTGGGACCTACAGGTAAAGAGAGACATCAATTCAATTGACATCAGGTTCACATTTATTGTAGTTTATTTTTTGCTGTTTTATTGATTATTCCAATCAACTTCATTGCCGTCAGTGCAACTGACGGGGAGCACTGTAGGCTATACTAAAGGATATTGTCTGCGTTCTTGAAGCCCATAGCTGCACCCACATTTTTTAGCCTTTTACTTTACCTCCGTTTCCCTTCCCTTCTTCAATCTTCCCGTCCAGCCTCTCTAACTATGATCTCTTCTTCAGCTTAATCCTTAGACGAGATCGCCGTTTTCCACGATCCTTCTCCAACGGCTACTTTTAAAAAAACAAAAATCATAACCTTTTACTTTAACTCCATGCCCCTTCCTTTCTTCGATCTTCCCGGACAGCCTCTCTAACTATGACCTCTTCTTCAGCTTAATCCTTAGACGGGGTCGCTGTTTTCCACGATCCTTCCCCAACGGCTAATTAAAAAAAAAAAAAAAAAACTTAAAGAATTTATTTTCTTCCATTTTCAGCTGGACTTCTCCCGAAGGCTCCGAGTTCTTCGTCAGGTACGTCGCCGACGAAGACGGCTACAGAGTCCTGGAGTCCAACGCCGTGCCCGTCAGCGACGACGGCGTCAGGGCCAACGGCCAGCAGGGATCCTTCGACTCCGACGAGGATGACGACAGGAAATAGATGATATCCTAGACCTTGCCAGCCTTACCATCTCCTACTTCTTGGAATAGGAAAGGACTTCCTCCCCCCAACTGAGTTTTATTCAGTTCTCTACTGACGAAGTTCCTTGATCTAGTTCCTGATATTTTCTATCTTGACTTTACAGATGACAGGTCTGTCTGTCTGTCTGTCAGTCTCTATCATGTATTTATGAGCGAAATAAATTAGAATATTTCATAAATCAAAGACCATTTTTCACCTTCCTTGAAAATTACGTCTTCTTGAAGGTTTTAATTTTATATATCTATAATTTGGTTAATTGGTATTGACCAAATTCAAAAAATGATCAATTATATTATCTAGACATATATAAATATTCATATAATTATGAATATTAAAATATCTCATTTATAGTAACAATGCTAAGCAGGAAAGAACTAAATACTGGTTTATCTGTGTCGTCACATCTGGAAGTTGAAGAAACGTTAAGATGTTTTGTCATTTTTTT
Organism: Macrobrachium nipponense; assembly: GCF_015104395.2. NCBI lineage: Eukaryota > Metazoa > Arthropoda > Malacostraca > Decapoda > Palaemonidae > Macrobrachium > Macrobrachium nipponense. The sequence goes on along the minus strand of NC_061088.1, from coordinate 6,192,328 downwards.
TAAATATAAGTAATAGATTATATTTGAGTCTTCGCATCTTTTGAACGTTGATCAAGAAACGTAAATGCTACGTGTCAAAATGTTTAGTTTATTTTTCCAAATGTTAGTAATAGATTATTTCAGTCCTCAAATCTTTTGAAAGAGGATTAAGAAACGTCAATGCTACGTGTCAAAATGTTTAGTCTACTTTTTAATATAGATAATAGATTATTTGAGTTCTCATATCTTTTGACAGTTGATCAAGAAACGTCAATGATACGTGTCAAAAGGTTTAGCTTACTTTTTCAAATGTAAGTAATAGATTATTTGAGTCCTCAAATCTTCTGAAAGTTGTTTTAGAAACCTCACAGATAAGTGTCAAAATGTTGTGCCATTTTTTAAGGGCCAGACTAGATTTGGGACGGTCAGCCTTTATTCACCTTGACAGGGGAGGGTGTGGCAGGTAGGGAGGGAGATGACTCGGTCTGTCCAAGACAAATATGGGAAAATAGTAGGTGGATTAACATTCACAACCTTAACCTACAATTGTTTGGAGGGACTTTTCCCCTGGGTCGAATGAGGTTTTATAATCTCTTATATCAAATCATTTAAAAAGAGTATTTCTTATAGTATACCAGAAGATTTTTTACTTTACTTCGTAGAAAGTGTTAGTTGGTTTATATCAAATATTTTTTTTCGAGACGAAACGTTAAATTTCTCCTAAATATCATTAGCAAAGACTTTTGTTAATTCACACCGAAGTTGAATATTTTCGAGAGAAAAAAACAGTATTACGTAACTACCGTTTACAAGCTTTCAATTAATGTTTGCCCTACTATTTAGTGCTGCATCTGACGTATTGCTAATCGTTATAATCCCCGTTACGTAACTACCAACAAATTCATGGTTCCTTCTTTCCCACCGTTGCCTCTACATTAAGGGGTCGGTTGCCTGATGCGCCTTCTCCCCACTTCCTTCTATCCAAGGCATCATCCTCCACCAAACCTCTTCTCTCCATATCTTCCTTCGTTTTATCTCTCCATCTAATTCTCCGTCTCCCTCTCGATCTTTTTCCTCTAACAGGTTCCTCCCAATCCCTCTTCAATTACGGAACCAAGCAGAGTCAACAACACAAGCAGAAAGGCAATGCAGTAGTCACTTTAAAACATCCGGAGCCATGGAGACCATGGACATAGACGCAGTTTACGGAATCCTGAAATGCTGGTAAGATATTGTGAAAAGTTATTAAAAACCTATAACGGTCTCCACAGGTGAAATGTGACTGTAGTTCGGAAGTGTACTCAATTTTTTTGCTAAAACAGAAACACTTCTATAAATTTTCCTCTTTATTTAATCGTTTCTTACTCTTTAATCTTCATTAGTCTCTTGTCTTCAGGTTTTTACTTTTGTGGTCCAACGGCTTCCGGTTCCAATTCTTGCGGTCTTTTTTAACAATTTTTGGTTCCCCTTTTTGCGGTTCTGCGGCTTCTGAGGACTGTGGTACACGAACAGGTTCCAAATATGAATACCAGATTTCTGGGCCAATGTTATTCCCTCTAATTACACTGATTTAAAACATTCAGAACGAAGCATTATAACTGTAAAATTTACCATTATAAAACGTTTAATTTACCTGAATCGTTTACCAGAAGAACTGAGATAAAAATAAAAATGAAAACATGACAAAATGCCATTCCTCAACCTTGCTATTATATTCTATTTCAAATACTATTAATCATCTTTGTGATATTTCTCCACGATTTCAGAAAAAGTTTTATAAATTCAAGACTTAAATTAGACCATTGAAAAGTTGCATGATAATACAGCATGAAGGATACGTGTTGAAATAATAAAGCATGAAGGATACTACGTGATGAAATACTTTATTTATGGCCATTATTATATTTCAGAAGACCATTGATTTGAAATTCTAGGTTCCAAAGAGTGTGGCTTTCATTTGAAATAAACAACAGGAGATGATAAGAAATACAGAGTGAAAAGAGAAGCTTCACTTTCAGAAATTAATGCTTTACCAAGGAAATGTATTAATAGTTTGTTTCGTGAGTCTGTCAGCTTGCAAGCACAGTTATATGAATACTAATTAACATAATTTCCCCATCCCTTCCAGTTTTGTTATTGACATTTGTGTATTTAGATTTTAAAAAACTGGTTTCTCGTTTGCTCTGGAAAAAACTTACATAATGCAACATTAGTCTGCTTGAGGGAGACATAATCGGTTAACAATGTCTACCATAATTACGGCAGTATTCACTGAGTTTCATGACTGGCGGATTTTATCTTATATCTTCATAGAGATTAATATCATATCACAAAATTGATAGATAAAATTAAAAGAGTCAAGAACAGAAAGTTTTTGCATGCAATTTCTCTCTCTCTCTCTCTCTCTCTCTCTCTCTCTCTCTCTCTCTCTCTCTCTCTCCATATTTAGGATGACTTCCAAGAGAAGTAGTGGACAGGCATCCTACTAATACGTTCTCTCCTGTTCAACTTTCAAAGTATGTTTCTTAAAAAGCATTGGAAAGTTTTCCATCATCAATCATGATTTTTTTTCTTTTTAACTAGGCTTTAAATAATTTTTTAAGCACTAGGTAATATTTGTACTATTAGTTACAAAATTAATACTGGCTACTCAAAAAAAGTAATTAATGTAACTTTTGTGAGAATTGTTTCTGTTCTTTCTTTGTAATTGTTTTTTTAATAGCCACCTATAATAAAAAAAAATTTCTTAACAAAAGCATCTGTTTCCTCTTTTGTGTTGAAAATACCTACCTACTTTTCCACTATTGAAATTGAAGGTAACTGAGTTATAAGTAAGAAATATATAAATAAATTTATTTTTTTCCACAATCGCAACTCGGAGCCCGTAGAAATAGATTTGCCAATTAATAACAAGCTTTTTCCATTTTTCATTCTTTTGCTGAAATTGTTGAATTTCAATGAATTAAGTCTAATGAAATTTATCCTACCTACTGTTAATCTGCCTTTGACTGTTTTAAATACCCATTTGCATACCTAAATCATTTTAGTATTCATCATCGAATTATATATTTCATGACAAAAACAATCAATTCATCATACAAAAAAATACCCAAACTCTTTAAGCACTCCTTAAGAGTCGTATTTAGCTACCAAAGGGTCCCATTGAGGAAAACCTGACCCCAGCCATCTGAAATTAGGTGAAACTCAGGAGGTCAGAGTCCTTGAGAATTAGTCGCTAGGGAGGTAAACTGGACCATCATAAGGAATAAGAGCATCCTTCAAGGACGCGTGTGGGGAGATAGAGAGAGAGAGACTGAAAGGATGTGAAAGGTAGATGTAGGGAGGTGGAGGTGGGGGATAGGGGGGAGGGGAACTGCACTAGGATCTCTGCCCCTTCGTCGATCAGTATAAAATGGGCAAAGGGTTTGACTTCTCTATCAGTTCCTCCTACGCCAGCCAATCATGAAGTTCTCTGTAAGTTACCGTAGGATATATGGATTTCTTTATTTATATTAAGGCTTTGTTTAAAGTAAAAACTGTTTTGCAAGTTCCCAGCTGGTAAATTTGACCACATGCAGCTGTCTACATCATTTCTGAAAGCATTCTGTAGCTCCTAAACCAACCAGTCACGATGTTCACTGTAGGTTACTGTAGGAAAAACTGTTTGTTCATATTTAGTCTTTTAGAGGTTTTGTAGAAAGTTAATTTTTCCTAGCTTGTAGATTATCCCCTTTGTAGCCAGCCATATTATTTCTGAAAGTATTTATCATTTATGAGCATAAGGGCCAAGTGGACATCTGTGCTATAAGTTCGAAGAACAAGTCACAGTATCTGCTTTTCCATATTAAACGTCAGTATTTTATTGAATAACTTCTTAAACAAAATTGTCAAGGGGAACTCTGTGCTTTGAGATTGAAGAGCAAGTCATCGGGACTACCTTTTTTTTATATTCAAATTCAAATCAACTGTTTATTCTTATTTTATTATAATTTACTCAGTAATTACCTGTAATTTATTCATTTATTAGAAGTGAACGATCATTTAGTTTTATGTAATGTTTTTATTCACTACAGTAATTACCACTGAATAAGAAAAGATGTACTTCTCAAAGAACCACAATTTATTCATTAATTACAAGTGAATGATAATTTAATTTAATGTAATGTTTTTTATACACTTCATTAATTACCACTAGATAACAAAGATTCTTTTTATTATTCTCATTTCTCGTTTGGTGCACTTTGTATAGAATCACATAACCCATTCTCTCTTGTAATTAGATAATTAACATTTGTTTTCCTTATTCTTCTTCTTCTTCTTCTTCCTCAGCTGTTCGTTCTCTTGGGTCTCGTTGCCACCGTGACCCTGGCGCGACCTGACTCCGTCCTAGACCTGGACCTGGATGACATCCATCATGAGCAAAATATTGATGATGACCAGGTCATCACTGGAAGTTACAGGTAAGACCTGAAGAGGGATCTCTCTCTCTCTCTCTCTCAAGATATTGATGATGATGATCAGGTCATCACTGGAAGTTACAGGTAGGACCCGAAGAGGATATGCCTCTCTCTCTCTCTCTCTCTCTCTCTCTCTCTCTCTCTCTCTCTCTCTCTCTCTCTCAAGATATTGATGATGACCTCCAGGTCATCACTGGATCTTACAGATTGGACCTGAAGAAGATCTCTCTCTCTCTCTCTCTCTCTCTCTCTCTCTCTCTCTCTCTCTCTCTCTCTGTCTGTCTTAATAATAATACAAAGTAGATATATAACTAATTCCCTCCTCCTCCTCTTCCTCCTCCACAGCTGGACCTCTCCCGAAGGCGTCGAGTTCTTCGTCAGGTACGTCGCCGACGAGGACGGCTACAGAGTCCTAGAGTCCAACGCCGTTCCCGTCAGCGCCTTCGGCGTCAGGGCCAACGGCCAGCAGGGATCCTTCGACTCCGACGAGGATGACGACAGGAAATAGGAAGTCTGTGAAGGACTCTCGCTGTCTCCTGAATCCTTATGAAAGTTTTTTTTTATTTATTCGCCATTATTCACTCATTGATTTTATTCGGGTGTATACGCAGTGTGTATACTGTGTATGTCATTCATTCCATTGACCTACAGCTGTGTAAATGGTGTATTCATTGTGAGAATCAATAAAAGACATTCTAAAAAATGATAGTTTATATTTATTTTTAATATTATCATCATCATATGTGAAACCTATAGGGTGAACTATTTATTTTCAAAAAAATTTATTTATTTATTTATTTAGTCATTTATTATTATTTATTTATTTATTTAATTTATTATTATTTATTATTATTTAATTTATGTATATTTATTTATTTATTTATTTATTTATTTGTTTATTTTATTTTATTTTGCTAAGAATGATCTATCAACTGCAATGTTAAATCGATGGTAAATTGAATTCCACTTTAGGAAACATATTAAAAACAGTTATACTGCTCCCTCTTATAGTTTTATCATTTCTATGAACTATGGGTAAAAACAGATGCTTGATAATTAGCATATGTATAATTAGCATAATTCGACCTAAAAATATTCTCAAGTATTTACCCATTCATAAATCTATCATTCCAAGATAAGCCAACCCTTTACTTTGGGATCCTGACTTTATATAATTGATATAACAGCTGGTACATTATATCAAATGGTTTATAATTTACTTTGAAATGTTAAAATACCACAGTAATTTTCAGTTAAAGGTCACTTTTTATTAAAACAAAGTGAGTAAATATGCATTGATTTATGTTCAAGTTCAGCACTGAAAATATTCAGCATTTATATCCTCGTGTATATATTTACGTTACAGGCATCCATAGTATTTAAACTATCTCTAAATGGATACGAATTCAAATAAATGAAGGTTCTTTGCGGCGTGACTTCGGCCCCTAGCTGTAACCCCATTCGTTCCTTTTACTGTACCGCCTTCTTTCATATTCTCTTCCATCCATCTTTATTTTCCACCCTGAGATTTACCTCCTGTTACACCTTTCAGAATTTTACTCTCAATTTCCATTCCAGCACTGGATGACCTGATTGATCTATTTTTTGGTTAATTGTTATTGACCAAATAAAAAAATGATCCATTATATTATCACATCAGTATATATGGATATTCATATAAATATAAATATTAAAACATCTTATCTATAAAAACAGTTCTAAGCAGGAAAGAACAAAACACTGGTCTATCTGTGTCCTCATATCTTGAAGTTTAATAAACTTTAAGATCTTTTGTCATTTCTTTAAAATATAAGTAATAGATTATATTTGAGTCTTCACATCTTTTGAAAGTTGATTATAAAACGCCAGTGCTACGTGTCAAAAGGTTTAGTTTATTTTTTCAAATGTTAGTAATAGATTATTTGAGTTCTCATATCTTTTGACAGTTGATCAAGAAACGTCAATGCTACGTGTCAAAATGTTTAGCCTACTTTTTCAAATGTAAGTAATGGATTATTGAATCCTCACATCCTCTGAAAGTTGTTTTAGAAACCTCACAGATAAGTGTCAAAATGTTGTGTCATTTTTTTAAGGGCCAGACTAGATTTGGGACGGTCAGCCTTTATTCACCTTAACAGGTGAGGGTGTGGCAGGTAGGGAGGGAGATGACTCGGTCTGTCCAAGACAAATATGGGAAAATAGTAGGTGGATTAACATTCACAACCTTAACCTACAATTGTTTGGAGGGACTTTTCCCCTGGGTCGAATGAGGTTTTATAATGTCTTATATCAAATCATTTAAAAAGAGTATTTCTTATAGTATACCAGAAGATTTTTTACTTTATTTCGAAGAAAGTGTTAGTTGGTTTATATCAAATATTTTTGTTTGAGACGAAAGGTTAAATTTCTCCTAAATATCATCAGCAAAGACTTTTGTTAATTCAGACAAAAGTAGAATATTTTCGAGAAAAAAAACAGTATTACGTAACTACTGTTTACAAGCTTTCAATTAATGTTTGCCCTACTATTTAGTGCTGTATCTGACGTATTACTGATCGTTATAATCCTCGTTACGTAACTACCAATAAATTCATGGTTCTTTCTTTCCCAACGTTACCTCTACATCAAGGGGTCGGTTGCCTGATGCGCCCTCTCCTCCACTGCCTTCTATCAATGGCATCATCCTCCACCGAACGTCTTCTCTCCATATCTTCCTTCGTTTTATCTCTCCGTCTAATTCTCCGTCTCCCTCTCGATCTCCTTCCTCTAACAGGTTCCTCCCAATCCCTCTTCACTCCCTCCTCGTCATCCATCCTCAATACATGCCCATACCATCTCAATGGCGACCCTCTTCGTTTCATTGTAAGCTAACCTACGAAGAATATGTAAATTCTCAATTAGGGAACCAAGCAGAGTCAACAACACAAGCAGAAAGGCAATGCAGTAGTCGCTTTAAAACATCCAGAGCCATGGAGACCATGGACATAGACGCAGTTTACGGAATCCTGAAATGCTGGTAAGATATTGTGAAAAGTTATTAAAAACCTATAATGGTCTCCACAGGTGAAATGTGACTATATAGCTCAGACGTGTGCTCAGAGTTTTCTAAAAGAAAACACTTCTATAAAGGTTAAGTTACGAGCAGAATTTTCCACTTTATTTCTTTGTTTCTCACTCTTTAACCTTCGATAGTCTCTTGTCTTCTGGTTTTTACTTTAGTGGTCCAACGACTTCCGGTTCCAATTCTTGCGGTTCTTTTGACAATTTCGTTCCCATTTTTGCGGTTCTGCGGCTTCTGAGGACTGTGGTACATGAACAGGTTCCCAATATGGATGCCAGGTTACTGGGCCAACGTTATTTCCTCTAATTACACTGATTTAAAACATACAGAACGAAACATTATATCTGTAGAATTTACCATTATAAAACGTTTAATTTACCTGGATCGTTTACCACAAGACCTGTGATAAAAAAAATAAAAACATGAGAGAATGTCATTCCTCACCCTTGCAATTGTATTCTGTCATATAATGTTAATCATCTTTGTGATATTTCTCCACGATTCCAGATTAAGTTTTATAAACTCAAGACTTCAATGAGACCATTGAAAAGTTGCATGATATTAAAGCATAAAGGATACTTGTTGATAAACTAAAGCGTGAGATGAAATACTTTATTTACTAGCATTATTTTATTCCAGATGTACACAGGGACCATTGACTTGAAATTCAAGCTTCCAAAGAGTGTGACTTTCATATGAAATAAACAACAGGAGATGATAAGAAATACAGTGAAGAGACAAGATTCACGCTCAGAAATATATTCTTTAACCAAGGAAATTTATTGATAGTTTGTTGCGTGAGTCTGTTTGCTTGCAAGCACAGTTATATGAACACTAATTAACAGAATTTCGCCATCCCTTCCACTATTGTTATTGACATTTGTGTCTTAGGTAAAAAACTGGTTTCTAGTTGGCTGTGGAAAAAAAACTTTACATAATGTAACATTTATCTGCTTAAGGGAGACGTAATTGGTTAATAATATCTACCATAATTACGGCAGTATTCACTGAGCTACGTGACTGACGGATTTTATCTTACATCTTCATAGAGATTAATATCATATCACAAAACTCATAGATAAAATGAAAAGAGTCAAGAACCAAAAGTTTTTGCATGCAATCTCTCTCTCTCTCTCTCTCTCTCTCTCTCTCTCTCTCTCTCTCTCTCTCTCTCTCTCTCTCCATATTTAGGATGACTTCCAAGAGAAGTAAGGGACAGGCATCCTACAAATACGTTCTCTCCTGTTCAACTTTCAAAGTATGTCTCTTAAAAAGCATTGGAAAGTTTTCCATCATCAATCATGATTTTTTTTCCTTTTAACTAGGCTTTAAATAATTTTTTTAGGCACTATTTAATAATATTGGCTGCTAAAAAACAGTAATTAATGTACTCTTTTGTGAAAATCATTCTATTCTTTCTTTGTAATTGTTTTTTAATAGCCAACTATAATAACAAAATTTGTTCTTAACAAAGGCATCTGTCTCCTCTTTTGTGTTGATACCTCTAGACTACCTACTTTTTTTACTTTTGAAATTGAAGGTTACTGGGTTATTAGTGGGAAATATATAAATAAATATATATTTTTGTCCATAATTGCAACTCGGAGCTCGTAGAAATATATATGTCAATTAATAAAACGCTTTTTTATTACTTCATTGCTTTCCTTAAATTGTTGAATTTCAATTAATTAGTCTAATGAAATTTATCCTACCGACTATTAATCTGCCTTTGACTGTTATAAATACCTATTTGCATACCGAAATCATTTTATTTTTCATCACCAAATGATATATTTCATGACTGAAACAATCAGTTCATTATGCAAACAAAAAATATCCAGACTCATTAAGCACTCCTTAAGAGTCGTATTTAACTACCAAAGGGTTCCATTGAGGAAAACCTGACCCCAGCCACCTGAAATGAGGTCAAACTCAGGAGGTCAGAGTCCTTGAGAATTAGTCGCTAGGGAGGTAAACTGGACCATCATAAGGAATAAGTGCATCCTTCAAGGACGCGTTAGAGGAGATAGAGAAAGAGAGACTGAAAGGATGTGAAGGTAGATATAGGGAGGTGGGGGTGGGAGATGAGGGTGGGGGAGCTGCACTAGGATCTCTGCCCCTTCGTCGATCAGTATAAAATGGGCAAAGGGTTTGACTTCTCTATCAGTTCCCCTACGCTAGCCAATCATGAAGTTCTCTGTAAGTTACCGTAGGATATATGGATTTCTTGATTTCTTTTAAGGTTTTATTTAAACTAAAACCTGTCTTCCAAGTTGCTGTAGAAAAATCGCGTCTATCTTTAGTCATTCTAAAGGCTTTGCATAAACTAGCTCTTATTTTTCCCAGCTGGTAAATTTGACCATATGTTGCTGTCTGCATCATTTCTGAAAGCAATCTATAGCTTTTAACCAACCAGTCACGATGCTCACTGTAGGTTACTGTAGGAAAAACTGTTTGTTCATATTTATTCTTTTAGAGGTTTTGTAGAAAGTTAAATTTTCCCAGCTTGTAGATTAGCCCCTTTCTAGCTATCTACATCATTTCTGAAATATTATATAGCTCTTAAACCAACCAGTTGACTGTAAATTACTTTAGGAAACACTGTTTGTTCATATTTAGTCTTTTAGAGGTTTTATAGAAAGTTAATTTTTCCCAGCTTGTAGATTAGCCCCTTTGTAGCCATATTATTTCTGAAAGTATTTATCATTTATGAGCATAAGGGCCAAGTGGACGTCTGTGCTATAAGATCGAAAAGCAAGTCATAGTATCTGCTTTTCCATATTAAACGTCAGTATTTTATTGAATAACTTCTTAAACAAAATTGTCAAGGAGACCTCTGTGCTGTGAGATTGAAGAGCAAGTCATTGGAACTACTTTTATATTCAAATCATTCTGTTTATTCGTTTTTATTATAATTTACTCAGTAATTACCTGTAATTTATTCATTAATTAGAAGTGAACGACTTCATTTTTTTAAATTAATTTTTATGTAATGTTTTATTCGCCTACAGTAATTTTTCCACTGAATAAATAAAAGATGTACTTCTTGAAGAACCACAATTTATTCATTAATTACAAGTGAATGATAATTTAATTTCATACAATGTTTTTAAACACTGCAGTAATTACCACTGAATAACAAAAGATGTACTTCCTAAAGAACCACAATTTGTTCATTAATTACAACTGAATGATAATTTAATTTCACGTAATGTTTTTATACACTTCAGTAATTACCACTAGATAACAAAGATTATTTTTATTATTCTCATTTCTCGTTTGGTGCACTTTGTACAGAATCACATAACCCATTCTCTCTTGCGATTAGATAATTAACATTTGTTTTCCTTAATCTTCTTCTTCTTCGTCCTCAGCTGTTCGTTCTCTTGGGTCTCGTTGCCACCGTGACCCTGGCGCGACCTGACTCCGTCCTGGACCTGGACCTGGATGACATCCATCATGAGCAAGATATTGATGATGACCAGGTCATCACTGGAAGTTACAGGTAGGGCCTGAAGAGGATATGCCTCTCTCTCTCTCTCTCTCTCTCTCTCTCTCTCTCTCTCTCTCTCTCTCTCAAGACATTGATGTTAACCAGGTCATCACTGGAATTTAAAGGTATGACCTGGAGAAGATATCTCTCTCTCTCTCTCTCTCTCTCTCTCTCTCTCTCTCTCTCTCTCTCTCTCTCTCTCCACTCATTCTCTCTCGTCTCTCTCTCTCCTTAAGATATTGTTGAATGACCAGGTCATCACTGGAACTTGAAGGTATGACCTGGGAGAGATATCTCTCTCTCTCTCTCTCTCTCTCTCCTCATCTCTCTCTCTCTCTCTCTCTCTAATTTAATAATAATAATATTAATAATACAAAATAAATATATAACTAATTCCCTCCTCGTCCTCCTCGTCCACAGCTGGACATCTCCCGAAGGTGTCGAGTTCTTCGTCAGGTACGTCGCCGATGAGGACGGCTACAGAGTCCTGGAGTCCAACGCCGTGCCCGTCAGCGCCTTTGGCGTCAGGGCCAACGGCCAGCAGGGATCCTTCGACTCCGACGAGGATGACGACAGGAAATAGGAAGTCTGTGAAGGACTCTCACTGTCTCCTGAATCCTTATGAAGGATTTTTTTAGATTTATTTATTCGCCATTATTCATTCATTGATTTTATTTTATTTGAGAGTACACGCAGTGTGTATACTGTGTATGTCATTTATTCCATTGACCTACAGCTGTGTAAATGGTGTATTGATTGTGAGAATCAATAAAAGACATTCTAAAAATTGATAGTTTATATTTATTTTTAATATTATCATCATATGTGAAACCTATAAGTGAACAATTTATTTTTTTTTATTCTTTTATATATATATATTTTAAAGAATGATTGATCAATTGCAATGTTAAATCGATGGTAAATTGAATTCCACTTTAGGATAGATATTAAAAACAGTTATACTGCTCCATCTTATAGTTTTATCATTTCTATGAGATATGGGTAAAAACAGATGCTGGAGAATTATGCAGATATCCTAATGGTATGTAAAACACAAATGCATAATTAGCATAATTCGACCTAGAAATATTTTCAAGTATTTACCCGTTCATGAATCTATCATTCCAAGATAAGCCAACTCTTTTCTTTGGGCACCTGGCTTAAAATAATGGATTTAACAGCTGGTAATTATATCACTTTGTTTATAATTTAATTTGAAATGTTAAGATACCACAGTAAGTTTCAGTTAAAGGTGATTTTTTATTTAAACAAAGTGAGTAAATACGCATTGATTTATGTTAAAGTTTAGTACTGAAAATATTCAGCATTTATATCCTCGAGTATATATTCACGTTACAGACATCCATAGTATTGAAACTATCTCTAAATGGCTACGAATACAAACAAATGAAGGTTCTTTGCGGCGTGCCTTCGGCCACCACCTGCAACCCCTTTTGTTCATTTTACTGTACCTTCTTCTTTCATATTCTCTTCCTTCCATCTTTACTTTTCTCCCTCTCCAAGCTATTGATTCACAATGCAACTACTTTGAGGTTTTCCTCCTGTTACACCTTTCAGAATTTTTTGCCATTTTGCGTTTTAGCGCTGAATGACCTTTGGCCTAAATTCTATATTCAATTCGAATCGATTGAATATAAACCATCTAGGTAATTCATTCCACACTGGAACGAAAAATACAAATGAATCAGGAAACGTCAAACTAAATAGTCAAGTACAGAAATAAACACCACGTAACCTTCCCAAGGGCTAAGTGATGATAACCTTTAAGCTGTTGATGTCTTATTCCTGCAAATATCGCCAAGGTTAAAGTCAATTATAGGCTTCAAGAAGGAAAGGTCTCCACACAGCCACGATCTCGGGAAAGACAGTATGTGTGTGGAATGTAGGTAATGTAAATGGCATTCAATTTCATAAAATACCTCTGCAGAATCAACTGAGAGTCAAACAATCCTGCATAGTGTAGTTGTAAAATCAGAGGTCTATTTCACTTTCATGAATGAAAAGTGTAATTGTAGAGTAAGATCAGAATTGACTGAAAAATCAAACGATCTAGCCTAGTGTAGTTGTAAAATTAAACGGGTATTTGATTTTCATGAATTAAATGTGCAATTGTGGAGTAATGCCAATAAAAGTATTAAAATTGCTGTGGTTTTATGTCTGGGTCTATGAATATTTCATATAGAACTTAAATTTTATCTAGTTTTTTTTTTATACAGAATCAACGAGCGTTAAAATGATCACAAATCTCTTTTTGCCTCTCATAAATTCTGTTTTTCATTATTTCATCATTCTCGCATAATAACCTTTATATAGTTTATTTTACAATGAATGTCTTTGTATACGATCATTGTAAAAGGTGATATTACACTGAATAATGATTACACATAAAAGAATAGCAGTAATAAGGTTGTTTTTTAAAAAATTTGATAAACAAAATCAGTGTGTATTCCTGCCAATGCTTTAACAACTCCCAAGCACCTATATTCCCTCAAAGATAAAACCACAGACCCACGAATTTTACAGTAATCCTTGACTTACGTAGTCACTCCGTGTATATAATGCAGGAACCACGAAAACCATCAATGCACGGACTGTAATTATACGTAAAGGGTCACCTTACAAACTAGCTAGCTCCTAAATCTCTACTCTTGCCCCTTTGGCTGGTTACCACAGTCTCTGTCTAAATGCCAAACCAGTTTCAGCCTCCATATCTCCCGTAATCTTACTGCACCGTCCCTACGTGAATCTCGCTTATGTATATTGATTGCCGTCGTAAAGACAGAAGGGTTAAGCTTACAGTTACCTTGAGCTGTAAACACAAGGGTTTATTGGTTAGACTTTAGGGTTAATTAAGCTTTTCATAACTTTCATTGGTCCATTCATATTAGTAAGGTTTTTTGCATTTGTTTTAATGTTCTTAGTGCTTCGTTTTACAGGTCATATATAAAGCATAATAAGTTATCGGTTATTTAAGCTGTAAAGACAGGTAATTACGATTTTCATCATCTTCATTGGTCCATTCATTATGTGCTATAATAGCAAGGTTTATTTAGCTTTTGTTTAATGTTCTTAGTGTCTCATTTCATAAAATATGTCATTGTTATTTAAGATAAATCGCAAATATTAAATAATGCATCATAATAATTATCGACTTCATAATTAGACGTATGATAAAAGTATACAATCACGGCTCTAGTTATAAGTTGAACATCAGATAATTTCTGCTTTATTTCATTTGTCACATCGGAAAGTTTTCGATTGTCTAATTTTGAACACGTTATGAGCCGATAAAATAATTTATAACGAATTATATAGTGGCAATTAGCTGTATATAGATTGCGCTGTATGGTGTTTGTAGTGAAAACATTAGATATAAATAAGTACATGCTTTCATGAATGTGAATTCTAAAACTATTATGTTTGTCTATCATAAACACACCTACGGTATAAATATATGGAAAATATATGAAAAGTATATATGAAACATGACGTTAGATATAAATGTGATATTTCAAGCGCTGGGAGAAGAAAATGGAAAATTTGTCCATTTTTTAAAATTCCGCTTTTTAAAAGGCTAATATTTTGTAAGTTATCTCAGAGTATTTATATTCATCGGGCAATAAAAGGCTAACATTTTATAAAAAGTTATCTGAGACTATTTATATTCCTCGAGCAAGAACTGCAAGGAAATCTGAATACATAAATGCAATGGTAAATTGAATTCAGAGATACAAAAACCTTATGGATTCAAAAGAGGACGAAAGTGGATGTCTTGAAGTAGGGATTTTCAGTGTTTTTCTCCCTGGAGTCAGTAATCCTTCCTGAGGCTAAAAAAAATGATTTCGCGTAAAAGTTATTTACCATGCTTTTAGCTGGTGCCGTTCGGCTGGTTTTGTGTACGGTTCAAGTGAGCTGTAAAGCGAGGGGCCTTATCGTTGTATTGTATTCTAGGGGGCTGCTGTCTGGTGGTACGTAAATTGATTTAATACTGATTCCTGAATCTGTTTGTCTTTTACAGAAAAATTGGCTATAAGTTTTGCTTTAATGTGAAGCCTCTTGAGATTACGTGTATACTACAGGGTGCCATGGTCTTAAGTGATTCTTAATATTTGTAAACTGCAATAAGTACGCACATAGCCTTTATTTCTCAGCGGTGAGAGTTAGATAAGAGTTCGTTTTAACTTACTATGAGATTCAGTGTCTCTGTAACACGGTTTTTTGGACTTTGCTCCTTGTCAAAGCATCGGATGTAGCTGAAAGTTGACATATGTATATTTTACAACCACACACAAATTTTGTCAGCATTATCAATAACCTAAACCCGATAGTTTTGATTTTTATAGAGTTAAAATGAACTAGCCGACGACGCCATGGCCAATGGTTACGAGCCAAGAGTCGAAAAACATTCATTACGTAAGCAAGGTAAACAAACGCCTTTTGACTAAATGTTGCCCCGCCCATCCACCAGACAGAAATGCCATCGGCTCTGAAACCCAAAGACTTTATGAATGGCGGAACGATACATAAATGTGGGTGGGGTATCAGTGCTAGCGTAGTAATACTACTGTAGCAGTAGTGCCGCAGCAGTATAGCAGTAATATACATGAATTAAACGTTTAGACCAACTGCTGGGATCCTTGAGGATCATTTAGCACTTCTTACAACTACTCGAGAAATTAGTTTTTATAGCCAGAAGTTAAATTTTCTAATCCAACAATGCCCATCGTAGCCTTCAGTGTTATCCTGAATTATAACGAGGCGAAAGTGGGTGGAGCCTCATGAAGTCACCATTCTGACGATAATTATTGGTGAAGGTTTAAAGCCAATATACGGTACCGGCTATTTTTTTTCAGTAAATAGGTAGATAGCCAATAAATAAAAATTGCTTGACATTGGATATAGCAGTTATCAAATCAAGCTTGTCTACTATGTTTTTGGTAATTACCAACTATTCCCTACATCTTGTCAATCTGATTGTGACCTATAAAGTAGACTGTAATTTCTTTGGAAACTTATTTTGGGAGTTAGACTAATAATCGAAGTGTTTTTGTATTTATTAACATATTTTGTTGGTTTGTTCATTATGACAATTATCAGTGGGGAGGTTCCAGAGTTCATAAAGGTGTACTGCTTTGCTTGTATTTAAATTTGTACGTCATTGTTGCCAGAGTTTTAGCCTTCGTTACGTATAGCCAATCATCCATCGAGAAAGAGGGAAGAAATGCTGTCATAAGTTACGTAACGAGTGCGTTCGAAACCTTTTCTCTGAGTAAGTTGGCCCGTCTTCAAAAAAGGTCACTTTTACATTATAAGTACCAAATTTATTCAACCTTCGTAGTGCAGAATACACTCAAAATTTATGTGTTGATATAATATGTATTCTGAATAAGCGTTATATTTATGAAATGCATAGATAAAAAGTTATTGCGAAAAAACCGTGTTACAGAGGCCCTGAATCTCATAGTAGTTTATTGCTTAAGTAGTTCATGCCTTAAAGTTTTCTTCAATTCACGTGTAATGTTTAAAGCTTGTTGCACTTTTCGAATCTTGCCCGAGTGGATTGGTTTTAGTTTCTTGTGGCAATTTAGTCAGCATTTACGGATTTTACTAATGATAAGTTTCAAGATTTTCTCTGTCTTGCAGATTTTCTGTCTTGCAGATTTTCTGTCTTGCACATTTTCTGTCTTGCACATTTTCTCTGTCTTGCACATTTTCTCTGTCTTGCCTTGCACATTTTCTCTGTCTTGCCTTGCACATTTTCTCTGTCTTGCCTTGCACATTTTCGCTGTCTTGCCTTGCACATCTGTCGTTGCACATTTTCTGTCGTTGCACACCTGGCTGCCTTGCACATTTTTTCTGTCGTTGCCTTGTTGCACATTTTTCTGTCTTGCCTTGCACATTTTTTCTCTGGTCTTGCACATTTTTTCTGTCTTTGAGACTGTTCTGGATTTACCAAGATTTTTAAAATATTTTAAAACTATATTGCTAGTTCTATGCAATTTACAGATCATAACTTAAAACAACGTAACTTTTACTTTGAATTTATGCTCATATAGTCTTTAAGTCATTTTAACCCTTAGTTCAATACAGGCTTAGTTTTAAGCCACCTTAATTAACTTTTAATATGGTACACGCTTGTTAAACTTTTTTTGGGACTTGGAACTTCAATAAATGCACTAAAATCCTTACTTTAAATCATTTATAGTTAATTTAGGGTTGTGGGGACTTTCTACTGCGTAAGGTGACAATATTTCAAATACACCTTTGCAATTTAAATCACACAATTTAAAATGCTACACCTTTAAGAGTGTACTTAATAGATTTTGTTTTTTCAGAAAGTGTGTTGACCTGGCAGGCATCCTGCTCATCCTGAGTCTTAAATGTATATACTGGAGTAATCACAAATTGAAATTTAAGAAAATTTGTGGAAAATTAAGTTTCAATATCCACAGGATGCTTTATAATACCGGAAGTCCATAATTATATGGTCACTAAAATGTACGAACACTTTGATGCTAGTCTACATGTATATCGGAGCTGTCACAAATTGTAATCGGCGAACACATGGAATACCTGCTTCAATATGTTAAGAACGTATATGGTGACTATTTTTCCTTGGTTCATAACACTTGGCTTTATCTCCACCCATCGAGGGGCGGGGCCCCTTGAGGGGTGGAGGATAGCCCCCCCATGGCTTCTGTAGGTGGTCCTAGAACAGCCTACAGAAGTTCGTGAGGTATTTTTCTTTTTCAGGTGATTTAATACTTAGTGTTAAGTCTTGACTAAATTGGATACCTTGGCCATATTAGTGTTCATCCAACTCGCGAGATTTTTAGATGTCGGAAGTAGAATATTCTGACAGTGTAATTAGTTTTGTGGTTGCTTTGGGCATATTATGGCAGGTGGGGCATTGGTGTTCAGTATGCAACTTTGGTTTACCATCCCATCATCCCCTTTGGTGGGTTTTGGGGGCAGACTTCCACTGGTTTCTTTGATGTTACTAGGAGAGTTTGTAAGACTACTTACTTTTGTTACAAGGATCAAACTGTTCATGATTGTTTTGGACACAAGCTATATCCTTGTGGTAGTTTCCATCTTGAATTTCATCTGGAACTAGGAAGGGGTTGTACCTTCTATCTTTCTGGAAATTTTCCCTTGGCTGTATTTACTTTAGCGTACTGTATTTTGCCTTGGCATAGTATGATGGTTTCACCATTGGCATTCATTGTATTTTGCCTTGGCATAGTATGATGGTTTCACCATTGGCATTCATTGTATTTTGACTTGGCATAGTATGATGGTTTCACCATTGGCATAATTGTATTTCATCTTTGCATAGCATGGTTTCATCATTGGCATTCATTGTATTCGGCAAATTTCTCATCTGTACCCCCTTGTAGTGGTTTGGCACTACTTCGTGGGCACTGAGAATCCTCCTGGTGTGTTAAGATACATAACCTGAGCACTTTGCCCTTTTTGGGCAGAAAGATTCCAGCAATAGATTGCAGCTAGAAAGGTACTGGTACCTCAGTAAATACGGTTAGTTTGGAAGACTGGTCCTGGTTACCCATATTTTGTCTAGTATTCTAGACTTGACTACCTAAGCGGAAACTAAAGTGGCCCAGACACTTGTATGGCTTGTAAGTTGTGCTTGGTGAATTCATTTTTCTCCACTTGGTGTTACATTTTGGGTTCATGATTTGGGTTCACATTTTGGGTTCATGATTTGGGTTCACGACTTCAACAAACTTTTTTTCGTGGTGGTATGCAAACCGCTGTTGGCAATAACTAATTTTACAACAATCAACAGGAGTTTGGGAATAAAGGTACTGTTTTTGAAACAATGACATTTATCTCTGTAATTTAAAGTTAATCCATTTTCTTGATGTAACATAAAATTTCAAGTTATTTAGTGAATCCTGTTTAGTGAAAACATATTTTTTTAGTGAATACATAGTTTTTGAAATATGACTAAATATAAAGGGTACTTTAGTTTGAAATTAAGATTAATATTATAATAATTGCATGCATAGTATTATAGTAATACATGCTGATTTAACTAGTTGCAACCGCTTTTCAGGAGTTTTGGAAAATTTTAATCTGTAATATCCTTAGAACTAATGAATGTGCAAGTTTACTGATCAGTAATAATTATTATACCTAGAGAATTAGTTTATATTATCTAGGACTTTAGATCTTAAATGCTGCAAAGAAAGTTTTCTGTTTCTGTCCTTTACCATTGCAGGTTCCTTCTGTCCTGATTAGTTACACAACGCCGCCTTGGTTAAAGAAGTGATGCTTTCCAGCATGAAGCTAATTAACTGCATTATTGAAAAGTGAGGAACTAGGGATCTATTCGACCTAAAGCAGTCATTAGTTTTCACCCATATACCTACATTTTCATATCAGGATGTTCAACTTGTAACACCAATTGCTGATTTAGCATTGCGAAATCTGCATAACATCAGTAGTTTGAATTTGTCCTGAAATACATAATCTATCTAGTCCTAAGAGTCTTATGTCTATAAATTGGATACCTTGGTGTGAATTTCAAGTGGGTTAATAAAAAAAAGCACTATTGGGTTTGGTGGCTCTCACTTTCTAATTTCTTTACATAGTTTCTTGAAAATCTCTAGTATCTAGTTAAACAACGAGTAACAGCACAGAAGTTGCAACACATAAGTTGTATGTTAAAACTGTCTGTTGATAATGCACATACCTATGAACGTCCCAGAGGGATTCAATTTAAAAATGCATAAGGACCATCTAACTCAATCTTGCTGTGCACATTAAGTATTGACCGATCTCTATTGCCAGTAGATGAAACTGTTGATGACTAAGTAAACTTCATATCTGCTTAAACGTACAAAAGAAATTAGTACTGTGATTCCAGTGAAGGTTCTTTTAAGTATCGAGAAACACTACTGATCATGATCTATCATGAAAGATATAAGACAGTACTGTATGTCTTTGACATAACAGACAGAACGCATAGGTAGTAGGATCTTCAGTGACTAGTAATTTCTAGACTTTGCATAACAAGATTCTCTGTATAATCTAAGTCATTCTCATTGTGATAACTACTAGTTAGAAAGCTTACCCTTCCAGAGTTGGGTAGATCTTGGCCTCTAAACGAAATTGGACTTGACCACACTACAATAGGCAGTTTAAGGTAACTGGTTATATTGGGTGAAAGTGTCAAGGTTACCATTTACCCCGGGCAAACTTTTGTGAATTATGGTAATATGCTAGGGAAGTAAAAATTTTCATATGAATGAGCACATGGAAAAATTTGTAAGCAAGTACATTATTTTATGTAAAGGGTGTCAAGCTACTCTAGCATTGTGGTGCTTGATAACTTAAATCCTTACCTTAATTTGTGTAATTGGTTTAAAAGTATTTTAACTAAAATAATGCCTAGTGTTTCTTTGAATTAATAGATTGATGCACTCGGCCATAAGTCCCAGTACATTTTCCCCTAAGAAAAGTTTAAGTTAAGCATAAATTCTAAAACTAGGAATTCTATACTGATTATAGAAAGTTTTTCTTTTAAGGTAAATTTATTTTCAGTTTTTATAAGATATTTTTAAGTGCCTTTAATTTCAAAGGTTAGATACATAAATTGAATAGGACGAGTCATTTAGGCTACAATCGACAAAACTAACAATTTAAATTCACTTTGATTTGGTTAGTTTGGCAATTAACGTGGTCTAGTTGTATTTCTGGTGATGGAAGTTCACTCTCGATGTGGTTCGGAAGTCATGCAAAGCCGTTGGTCCCGTTGCTGAATAACCACTGGTTCCACGCAATGTAAAAAAGCCTTGCAAACAAACAAACATTGTTTAGTGTAAGTAGAGGCTCGCGTCAGATTAGATCCGGTTACATCAAGGAAGGGATCAAAGTGAAGACTAATTTTCCATACGCATGAGAACGCGCAGATTTTGTGTAATGGTAAAAACTAGGCTTGAATTTTAATTTTATTTTTATGATTTAAGGACCGTCCACACGGTCAAGCTTTGCTCAACTAACTCTGTTCGATGTGACGTCAGAAGCGGAGAAATAGTGTGTTAGGCCCCGTCCACACGGTCGAGCTTTGCTCGACGAACTTTGTCCGATGTGACGTCGGAAGCGGGAAAAGTCAGAACTTTACTGCAGTTTCTCCGCTTCTGACATCACATCGAACAAAGTTCGTCGAGCAAATGGTAAAAACTAGGCTTGAATTTTAATTTTATTCTTATGATTTAAGGACCGTCCACACGGTCAAGCTTTGCTCAACTAACTCTGTTCGATGTGACGTCAGAAGCGGAGAAATAGTGTGTTAGGCCCTGTCCACACGGTCGAGCTTTGCCCAACGAACTTTGTTCGATGTGACGTCAGAAGCGGGAAAAGTCAGAACCTTATACCGCTGTTGCTCCGCTTCTGACGTCACATCGAACAGAGTTCGTCGAGCAAAGCTCGACCGTGTGGACGGGGCTTTAAAGATGACTGATAATTGAGGGCGAAGGAAAAACACTGGAGTAGAGGACTGGAGACCTCCTTGAGTAGTTGACACCGCTGAATGACCATAATAGGTCCGAGTCTTGAGCTATAGCTAATTTTCTCGAGTCCTCCATCCACCGTTTTTAATTAGTTAAGGACCGACCACCTATCGTAAAAGTAACTCTAGACTATGCATTAGTAGAATATTAGGCAGATAAAGTTTTCACAATAATTAAAGTATTGGCTATGCCAGTCACTGGTTTTGTTCGTGTCAAGGAGTGTTTATGACTAAAGCCCCGTCCACACGGTCGAGCTTTGGTCGACGAACTTTGTCCGATGTGACGTCAGAAGCGGAGAAACAGCGAGAAAAGTCAGAACTTTGCCGCGGTTTCTCCGCTTCTGACGTCACATCGAACAAAATTCGTCGAGCATAGCTCGGCCGTGTGGACGGGGCCTAACATATGAAATTAGATTTGGCACCTGTATGGCTACGAATATAATCTGGTATTAGATGGGTGAGCGTTGACTGTCTTTTAAATTTATCGCGTAAGATGTTTTGTGAATTTGAGTTTAATCCCTTGTTTCTCCGTCAATTATTGTACGTCCGTATGAGTGTGTAAATAAGATTCCTTCCCCTACATGAATCCTTAAGCACGTGAAATACGTAGACTAATATTTAGGGAAAAAATGAAAAAACAAGAAATAAAAAAAAGTAGTCACATGCCAAGGCCTCCACAAACTTCATTAACAATTCCGGACTGTGAAAACAGGTTTCAAAGGAAGTAGTCTTGTTTCAACTTTTTTTTTCTTTCTTTTTTTTTGAATATTTTTTTGTTTTTATCTTTGCGCCTTATTATTTTTTCCTTTATTTTTTTATTTATTTTTTGTTTTTTTGTTTTTATCCCTGAGTCTTCATATTCAGTTATAGAGTTCAATAGACTTTTGTTGTTCTAACGGTTTCGGTAAACCGTATGTAGTTCTAACAGCAAGCTAGTATGATTCATTCGGCCAATCTAAAAGTTAATTATCACCTTGCTACTTGTCAGCTAGTGGGCGTGTCTGCCCACTATTTCCTAACCATTCCTTTCCTTTAATCCTCTTTACTTCCAGACAAGTATTCCTCCAGGGATAATCCTGTAATCCTTCGTGTTAGTTTTTTACCAGAAGGCTTAGCTTGTAACTTGAGGTCCCTGAGGGGCTGAGCCTGTGAAGTCTAGATTAGGCTTAAACTACACTCAGGTCAGCTTCATCATTATTTATTTTCCATTCTTATACCTTCTTGATAAACCTAAAATGTAAGTAATGCAAGGCATCTGACAGACAATTATTTGTTACCAATAGTCATGAGTTGCTGGTCAAATATACTCCAGTGAAAACAGCGTTTTAATTTGGTTTCACTGGTTATCCGTGCAGGCAGCTGTAGGAGCAAGAGTTCTTGTTGTCACAAGGCCACAAAGATACACCAATAATTATTTGTTACAGTGGTATTGGTATAATTTTGCTTTTTTTTTTTTTTTTTTTTGATAACTTGAAAATCTACCGCCAGGGTAACCCTCGGGTTAACCAAAAAATCCTCCCACAAAGCTTTCGAGTTTTATTCCTTCAAAGGTCCATTGAGGAGTGAGAGATGTGTATTTCTGGTGATAGAAGTTCACTCTCGCCGTGATTCGGAAGTCACGTAAAGCCGTTAGTCCTGTTGCTGAATAACCACTGGTTCCATGCAACGTAAAAAGACCATACAAACAAACAAAGAGTATTCTCTCAAAAGACCTGTTGTAGGTCAAATGAACACAGCATTCGATTCCTTACTGGGTCTTGTCTTTAGAAAAAATCTCTCAATTGGAAAACCATCAGAATAGATAAACTAAGTCAAGGAAGGGGAGTACAATGAAAGGTTACATATTTTCCATAAACAGAGTGATTCATAGATGTGGTTGGATGGCTCGATTTTTTAATTCATAGTGGATTTGTGGGTATAACAAAAAGTCAGGGCATTCCACTGAGGTATCAGTAATGTGTGTTTCTGGTGATAGACGTTCACTCTCGACGTGGTTCGGTAGTCACGTAAACCCGTTGGTCCCTTTGCTGAATAACAACTGGTTCCATGCAACGTGAAAACACCATATCAACAAACAATAACACAAGAACAGTCATACTTCAGGGCAAGTTGGGGGAACCTTTCACATATACGCAAAAATTCAAGCAGAGAGAGAGAGAGAGAGAGAGAGAGAGAGAGAGAGAGAGAGAGAGAGAGAGAGAGAGAGAGAGAGAGAGAGAGAGAGAGAGGGTGTTAAAAAGGATTCATCAGGTTTCCA
This sequence comes from Macrobrachium nipponense, assembly GCF_015104395.2. Taxonomy (NCBI): domain Eukaryota; kingdom Metazoa; phylum Arthropoda; class Malacostraca; order Decapoda; family Palaemonidae; genus Macrobrachium; species Macrobrachium nipponense. The sequence goes on along the minus strand of NC_061088.1, from coordinate 6,168,523 downwards.
AAGTTAACTCTTTAACACGAAGACATAGTTCCTTTCCACTGTCGAGTTTCGTGCATCAGATAAATCAAGATGAGAAGGCAAATCCTAGAAGCGTGTTCGCAACATTCGCTCTAAGTAACATTTCGCCTAAAATTAACGGATTTTGAAAACAGTTCACTGAACTGCAACAAAGGCAAATCACAGAACTTTTTTTTTTCTTTTTTTTTCTTCATTAATGTCAGAAGTGTTTCTTGAAGACTGTTACTTCTTGGGGAAAGTCTTAATTCTGGCCACGTTCAAGATAAACATCTAACTTACTACTAAATCTCTCGGGAACATGCAGGGTGAAAAAAACTTGAAGGAATACGCAGTTTTGAGAATAACATTTCCCCTTTTCCCAAAACGAGCAGTAGATCGCAGAAGAGAGATAAGGATTATAACATCGACCTCAAAATACGATCGCCACAAAGTTAACAGCAGCAGTGAATTTCCCTGCAGAACCTCTTCAATTTTTTTTTCTTTTTTTTTCTAGCTGAGAAAGACTAAGGGATGAGAATACTAAATCATGTTTGAGTGCAAATGAGGGAGCAAGTGAAGGGGATATAGGTCACCATCTGACAGGTCTGATAAAGAGTTAGGATGTTGTTGTTGATTGAGATTAAGCTGCCCCTATGCCAGTACGGTCTCTTGCTCATAGAGCAGCCCGTAGGAGGAGATAAGAACAGATGAAGTGAAGGAGAAAAATCTTTCTGGTGAATTTATTTGGTCAAAATATACCGACGGTCTCTTTTCTTTGTTTGTTTATGGGTAATCTTAGGGAAAACTGGCAATATCTTTATCATGCCTTTAAATGAATTAGAATAGCTATAATATAGAGCATGGAATACTTTCTACCTCATCCCTGGAAGGTATACATGCATTTAGCTACAGGCTTCCGTTCAATATATGTTTCACCGTCTAGATACGTAGATGGGGTTTTAAATGTTTTAGGACCTAGATAATTAGTAGTTAATAAGGGAAACGTTATAATCAGACTACTTCACGACTTGACGGTAAATACCTCATTCTGTTTAATCCTTGTCAAATATTGCGCTTGTAGGAAAGGAATGATATCTTGATTATCGTCAACATTTTTCTTTTATTTTGTTGTCTTCTTATTTTTTTTTCTTTGTTTTTCTTTACAGATATCGAGTGGTTTGCATAGGGTGAATAAACGTGACCAATAGTGAGTTGCCATCTTCACAAAATGACAACCTTTTGAACGGTTCGCCATAATGGATGAATATGACATAAATAAACATGAGAGGGTGAAAGGATGTTGATGCAGTCTAGGAGGCCACTTTCCGACAGTCTAGAGTACGTGACCGACTGGAAATCCTACTGCAGGAATCCTACCGAAGAAGTTCTCAGTCATCGAAGAGTTCCTCAGATGACCTGAAGAAGGACCCCTGCTGCCCGTTAGCCCTCAGACCGAAGGGACTCACGGGGATGGCGTTGGAGTCGAGTACCCGATAGCCGTCGTCGTCGGCGATGTACCTGACGAAGAACTGGGTCCCGTCAGGAGCTGTCCACCTGAAGAGAGAGAGAGAGAGAGAGAGAGAGGTGATGATTGAATTTTAAGGTCGTTCTTTAAAAGGGGATTAGAAAGTTGTTGTTGCTGTTTCCTCCGCGAAGGATATCGAGTTCTTTGTACCGTCGGGTGCTTTTCCCCATCCTTATACCCCCTGCACATGCTCCTGGTCACTTTCTGGTCCCTCAGATAAAAAAAAAAAAAAAAAAAAAAAACAGGTCTTAGGAAGGAAGGTAGAAGTTTGTGGGACAACCCCCCCCCCCCCCCCCCCCCACCTCAGGCAAGCCCATAGCTCAAAGTGACAGTGACATAAGACCCTGGGATATTTTTGGAATTTTGTGGGGACCCCCTAGGCAAGCCCATAGCTCAAAATGACAGTTACGGATAACCCTGGGATATTTTTGGAAGAATTGGAAAGATTGACAGGTTTGTGGAACCCCCTAGGCAAGGCCCATAGCTCGAAATGCTCCTAGGCAAGCCTATAGCTCAAAGTGACAGTTACGTTAGACCCTGGGACATTTTTGGAAGTTTGTGAGACCCCCTAGGTAAGCCCATAGCTCGAAATGACAGTGACGTAAGGCCCTGGGACATTTTTGGAAGAATTGGAAAAAATGACATGTTTGTAGGACGCCCTAAGCTCAAAAAGACAATTACATAAGATCCTAGGACATTTTGGGAAATGCCCCAAGGATAAACTTTCAAATTTAAGACCTCACACAACAGCTAAGACCCCATGAACAAACTTAGTTCATTAGGATGTTCACTGCTTTGATGCCCAGTGTACGAATTGGTGTTCACCTGAACAATCATTGATGTAAACCCCTGTGAACAAACTTCTATTCAAAACAATATTATTCAGGTCTTGTAATACTCAGGAAATAAACTGTAGTATTAAAGGAATATCAGTGCAACGTAAGACTAATTCTAAAGGAATATTAAAGTCACGCCAGACTAATTTTAAAGGAATATTACTGTCACGAAAGACTAATATCAAAAGACTATTAATGTTATGCAAGACTTATTTTGAAAGAATATTACATCCGTGCAAAACTGCAAGACCAATTTTGAACGAATTTTACTGCTGTGTAAGAGAAATTTTAAATGAATATCACCCTCATGTAAGAATGATTTCAAAAGAGCATGACTGTCATGCAAGCTGTAAAATAGCAATTTTAAAAATGACATTTTTGTCACGTAAGACTAATCTGAAAAGAATATAAATGCCACGTAAGGCAAATACGTAGTGACCGCTTAGCTACGAAAAGGGACTTACGTGTAAGACCCGGTGATCACATGATCATCATCGATCTCTTGGCTGTGACCGAAGTCGTCCAGATCGAAATCGAAGATGGAATCTGGTCGTCCAGTAGACAAGGCGACCACGCCCAACAGGAAAACCAGCTGGAAGGGAAAACAAAAAAACAAAAAAGGATAAACGTGGGAATGCAGTGGGATCCGATTGGCTTTACTCTCACTTCTGGTATGAGGTGTTTGTGCTCTTGTTCCGTGGAAAAAATAACTATTTATCCCTTCTTTTATATCAAGATAATCTGTTAATTTAATTTTATAGTTCATTTGTCTTGTTTTGAGTACATTTTTTCTAGATTCGCTGTCACCAGCTGGAAAAGCAATTTGATAAAGGGGATAAGAATGGAAAGGCAGTTGGATCAGATTGCATTCAAGATTATGGTGACTTTTACACTCACCTTTAACTTGAGGTGTTCTGGTTTTTGTTAGCAGGAAAAATAAAAAAAAGAGAGTATTTATCCCTTTATATGTTTTAGGATAAATTATAGATTTTATTCTACATTTCATTTATCTTGCTGGTTTCGTCAGAACCTCATCTTCACTTTTCCCTTTAGTATAGGAAAGAATATAATTCTGATATCAATATCTTTCTTAATTTCATCTTTTATTCAGAGCTGGATTTATATAGCATTTTCGCTGGTTTATATAGCATTCTGGCTAATATTCCCAGCATAAATTCCTTATTTCATTCCTGATTATTCCTAGAGAACTGTGCAAATTTATTTAGAAGTAAGCTTATCTAGTATTCTCATTAATATTCCCAGCACAATTCCTAGGCCAATTCCTGAGAATTCCAAGAGAATTATGCATATTTATTTAGAGTTAAGATCATCTAGCATTCTCATTGATATTCCCAGCACAATTCCTAACACCATTCCTAGGAATTCTTTAAGAAGTATGCAAATTCATTTAGAGCTAGGATTATCTAGCATTCTCATTAATATTCCCAGCATAATTCCTAACCCCATTCCTGGGAATTATTTAAGAACTATCACAATCACTTTAGAGATAATTATTATTCCCAGCAAAACTCTTAAGCTAATTCCTGAGAATTCCTAGAGAACTATACAAATTTTTTAGAGCTAGACTTATCTAGCATTCTTGCCAATACCCACCTTAAATTCCTAATTTCTTTCCTGAGAATTCTTAGAGTGCTATGCAAATTTATTTACAGATAAACTTATCTAGCATTCTTTCTAATATTCCCAGCAAAATTCCTATTTCCGTTCCAAAGAATTATTGGAGAACAATGCAACTTTATCTAGTGCTAGGCTCATCTACCATTCTTGCTAAAATTCCCAGCATAAATTCTTACACCTATGGGAATTTATTTAGAGCACGGTTTATCCAGCATTCTTGCCAATAATCCCAGAATTAACTCCGAATCCTATTCCTGAGAATTCCTAGAGAACTATCCATATAGGTATATTTGGAGTTGATTTGTCTTTCATTCTCGTTAATATTCCCACCAGCATTCCTAGGAATTCCTGATAATTCCTGCGCAAATATATTTAGAGCTGATTTGTCTGTAATTCTCACTAACGTTCCAGCAAAAATCATAAGAATTCCTGAGATTCCTAGAGAACTATGCACATATATTTAGAGATGATTTATCTATAATTCTCACTAACATTCCCAGCAAAAATCCTAAGAATTCCTGAGAATTGCTTGGGAACTATGTATATATATTTAGAGCTGATTTATCTATAATTCTCACTAATATTCCTAGCAAAATTCCAGGAATTCCTGAGAATTCCTAGAGAACTATGCAAATATATTCAGAGCTGATTTATCTATAATTCTCACTAACATTCCCAGCAAAACCCTAAGAATTCCTGAGAATTCCTAGAGAACTGTGCATATATATATTTAAGAGTTTATTTATTTATCTTTCTAGCTAATATTCCCAGCAAAAATTCTAAGAATTCCTGAGGATTCCTAGAGAACTATGCATATATATATATTTAGAGCTGATTTATCTATCATTCTAGCTAATATTCCCAGTAAAATACTTTAAGAATTTATGAGAATTCTTCTAGAGCCATGCAAATTTGTCTATTACTAGGTTTATCTAGCTAGCTAACATTCCCGGTAAGAATCTTAAGAATTCCTGAGAATTCCTAGAGAACTATGCATATATATTTAGAGCTGATTTATCTATAATTCTCACTGATAATCCCAGTAAAAATCCTAAGAATTCGTGAGAATTAAAAAAATAATGCAAATTCAACTTATCGTTTTGACGAGAATTCCAATTTCTTAGAGAATTCCTCTCCATACTCACGGTAAACTTCATCGTGGCGTCTCTGTCGTAAGTCTGACGAGGGAAGTTCGTTTCCCACCACCTTTTATAGGGCCACTTACTCACGAAAACTTCCTCTCAACACCCCCCCCCCACATCCCCCCCCTCCCTTCCTCCTCCCCTCCCCCCGTCTCCCTCATGCTCAACACCTCGCCAGAGCATAGCAACCTCAAAAGTGACCCCACACTGAGGGGCGGCTCTCTCTCTCTCTCTCTCTCTCTCTCACTCTCTCTCTCCTAACCCTAGACTCTAAAACCTAAACCGCCCACCCGGGGGGTTGGGGGGCGAGAGGGGGGATGGGGGGACAATATCCTCCAGCTAGGTCAAGTCCAGGGGGCAAATCCTTCCCGTCTACCACACCTCTTAAAAGCATTTTGCTCAAACGGCGTGAGTGACCTTGCTTTTCCCTGGGGACCTCTCGGCCTTCCTCCTCGACTCTCTCTCTCTCTCTCTCTCTCTCTCTCTCTCTCTCTCTTGTAAAGCAACCATAAGAGGTATTCCGCATTAATTTCTAACATCGTCACCATGCCAAGTATTGATCATCGTATTTAGAAAACGAGAAGAGAGAGAGAGCAGAGAGAGAGATAGAGAGACAGAGAGAGGAGAGGAGAGAGAGGGGGGCGGGGGGGGGCCGGGGGGGTAACGAAACTGATTTCAATATACTAAAATTGGGTGATTAAAAATATGGATACAGTGGTTTAGATATTAAGATATTTGTGGCGTAATAAATGTGAACATTATAAACAGTCACGTGAGTTTAATTTGAAAAAATAATGTGTGTGTTATATATATATATATATATATATATATATATATATATATATATATATATATATATATATATATATATATATATATCTAAACAGTCCGAAAAAATCTTACATTAAACATTCCGACTATAGAATATAGAATATCATTCGTTTAGATATTTCACTTTCGTAAATATCGTATTTTTTAGAGCATTCAGTTATCAACATTGAGACGTGATGTTTTCGGGTGTAAATAATATTTATATGTTTATTAAATGTCATTTATTCCTTTTTTTCATTCTCTATTCTCTACGCTTAGGAAAGACTTTTTAATAATAACGACTATCATACTAATATTAGATGGAAATAGTTATTATGTCATTTTATTGTAAAATATTAATTTTTAAATCATAAAAAGTTAATTCCATATTAATTTCTGCTCATTATGATAATAAATAGTGACAATTTAGGGTTTATAAGCCTGTTCCTTCACCGTCTGCAATAATAATAATAGTAATGATAATATTTCTTAAAAACTGATTCCATTTTAACTCATAAGAGGCTTGTCTCATCTATCATGATTATAATAATGAAAATCATTATCTCACCTTTAGGTAACTAAGGCCTTAGTGGTTGTTCGTTTTCACTTGTTGTTCTTCCTTTGCAATAATAATAATAATAATAATAATAATAATAATAATAATAATAATAATAATAATAATAATAATAATAATAATAATAATAATAATAATAATAATTCTTAAAAACCTCCCATCTTAAGTCTTAGGTTTTTTATTCATTATAAACATAAATGAAGAAAAATCGTGATTCTATCTCAGTTTGCAATATAATAATGATCATTTTTATTTATTATTCCATTGTGAGTAATAAGAGTCCTATTAAACTTACTATAATTATAAATAGAGAATATCATTATCTTGTATCAAGGTAATGTACTTAGAAGTTTATTTTAATTTTTATTTTTATTTCAATCCTATCATTATCTTGTATCAAGGTAATGTACTTAGAAGTTTTATTTTATTTTATTTTATTTCATCCTATTTAATTTTTCTACTCAGGCTTTCCTTCTCCTTGACTTGCCAGATTGAAGTCAGTCCTTTGGCAAATGAAGACAGACGACTTTCTGGTCCAGATATCTGCAGCTACTTTCAACCTCCTCCAGTGGAAGGTGGGTCGTTTTTTTCTGAAGGTTACTTCTTTTTTTTAATTCTGAAGATTTTTTATTCTGAAGATTTTTTTTTTTTAATTCTGAATATTTTTTTTAATTCAGAAGGTTTTTTTTAATTCTGAAGTTTTCTTAATTCTGAAGGGTTTTTTATTCTGAAGGTTTTTTTTTAATTCTAAAGTTTTTTTTAATCTGGTGCTTTATAATTCTGAAGATTTTTTAAATTCTGAGGGTTTTTTTATTCTGAAGTTTTTTTTTTTATTCTGAAGGTTTTTTTTTATTCTGAAGTTTTGTTTTTTCAATTCTGAAGATTTTTTTAATTCTGAAGGCTTTTTTTAAGGTACCTAATTTAGCACTTTAAAAAATAAGAGAATTTGTATGTGCATGTGCAAAGATTTGTCGAGCAAATCTGTTTTGAATTAGAAGTATTGCTGACATGGTAATGCTTTAAGCTTCAGGGCTGTTGTAGAATGTATTCAGGTTGAGGGTGTATGTATACATGCATACACATTTATACTTATTTCAGCTTTATGTATACATATATATGTGTATATGTATATATGTGTGCGTGTGTTTGTATATAGATCGATAGATCGACGTGTGTATGTGTGTGTTCGCATGTGAGAGTTCTTACAAAGAGAGAGAGAGAGAGAGAGAGAGAGACAGACAGACAGACAGACAGACAGACAGACAGACAGACAGACAGACAGACAGACAGAGAAACAGAGAGAGAGAGAGAGAGCAAACATATAAATGAAGGAACTAAAAGGAACACACGGGTTTTTAAACAGTAGAAAGCATCTCATAATATACATACCAAATCAGGAAGTCACAATTTACCTCCTCGTGCCAATTGTATCTCATGGAGATCTTGCAAAAAGAAAAAAAAAACGTGACCCACTAGATTTCTTACTTTGGTGGACTGGAATATAACACTTTTGCGTGACGATATCGCGATGAGAGTGAGATAATGGTAGATGTGTCGTGACCTCAGTCGATATATTGTGACCTGACGTGACCTTATATAGAAATAGTCTTCTAAACGAGAAGGTCATCCGAGTCTTTTAATTTTAGTTGTGTTAGTTAACTACTTTTTGTTTGTTATTTGTCTTATCTGATTTATTCTTTATTTCTGTTTCTTTTTTTCGTACTGGGTTGCTCTCCATATATATATTATATACTATATATATATATATATATATATATATATATATATATATATATATATATATATAAACATATACATATTATTTTCTTTCATTTTTATCACTATCATTTTATCATCTTTCAAATAATTCTTATGCCAGATTTGGTACAAAAAATTATTATTAATTAATATTATTATTATTATTATATTATTATTATTATTATTATTATTATTATTATTATTATCATTATTATTATTATTTATTATTATTATTATTATTATTATTATTATTATTATTATTATTATTATTATTATTATCTTCATACTACTACCATCATTTTATCATCTTTCAAATAATGCTATGTCAGATATCATTATATATATATATATATATATATATATATATATATATATATATATATATATATATATATATATGATAATCTGGCATAGTAATTATTTGAAAGATGATATATTGGTAGCAATAAAAATGAAAGAAAATAATAATAATAATAATAATAATAATAATAATAATAATAATAATAATAATAATAATAATAATAATAATAATAATAATAATAATAATACTAAAATACTTCCCCATTCCACCTCATCCTTTTAGAGAATTCTATAGCAGACACGCGGAACAAACAGATAAAAATTCCTTACTCCAAACACGCGAAGGATATTATTATTATTATTATTATGCCGCGTCGGCAAAACGCCCGCTGTTACCAACATGAAAAAATACCCTTGGCCGGGGAAATCGAGGAAGAGTCTAATACGAAAGGTCAAAGTGAATTCGAGGTTATCTGGACAGGATGATTTGGCAACAATGATGAGAAAAAAAAGGTCTAAGGAGAGAGATTCTTCCCTTGGGGTACACCTTTCCTTTTTTTCTCTCTCTCTTTTTTCTTGTTTTTATCAGGTATTATTTTTGTTTGTTCGTGTGTACAAGTAACTTTTTAATTTATCTTACAGGTTTTAATATGGATTAATGACTAAGTTTTTTTTAAATCTTTTTGTAGATATAGACAATATTGGAGGAGATGGGTTGTCTGTTAATAGGTTTTAGTTCCTTAACCCGATTCTGAATAAACCAAAGGTGGTTTTTTTTTGTGTGGGGGGGGGGATTATTGAAGGTTTTATTACTTGACCAAATTCAGAATAAACCAAAGGTGTTTTTTAAAAATTATTTAAGGTTTTATTCCTTGACCAAATTCTGAATAAACCAAAAGTGGGTTTTTTTTCGGGGGGGTGGGTGGAAATTATTTAAGGTTTTATTCCTTGACCAATTCTGAATAAACCATAGGCCGGGTTTTTTTTTTTTTTTTTTTAAATCATTCAAGTTTTTATCCTTGACCAAAATTCTAAATAATCCAAACGTTTTTTTTTTTCGTGTGGGGGGGGGGGAGTTATTTAAGGTTTTTATTCCTTAAACACATTCTGAATAATCTAAAGGTGTTTTTTCCCATGGGGGGGGGGGGGGAAATATTTAAGGTTCTTTCATTCGAACAAATTCTGATTATACAAAGGTTTTTTTCTTTTTTTTTCGGGGGGGGGGGGGGGGGGGGGAATTATTTAAGGTTCTTTCATTTGAACAAATTCTGATTATACCAAAGGTTCTTTTTTTTTTTCGGGGGGGGGGAATCATTTATATTAAAAAAAAAAAAAAAAACAAAAAAAAAAAAAAAAAACAATTTAATAATACACAATTTCAAAAAATAAAGTCAGTTGCATTTGTTGAAGATTATTACTTACCATAGAAAAACTCAAACAAAATCATTGAAGTAATAAGGCACTAAGCATAAAAAGATCACACCTTACCTTGCTCAGGGCATAGGCCGATTGTTGCCATAATAGTAACAAAAAGCTATTGGTTGAAATGCTTGCCTAGTCTCTATTTGCGGTTTCTATTCTGAAAATGAAAATGTGTAATATTTACATATTGCTTTATCTGAGCATTTTTTCACTGGAATTCTAGCCAAAGGTTAAATGTAAAGTCAAGGATAGTATGTAGTTTATATATATATATATATATATATATATATATATATATATATATATATGTATGTGTATATATATATATATATCTATATATATATATATATATATATATATATATATATATATATATATATATCTAACTATATATATATATATATATATATATATATATATATCTAATAAAAGGAGCCCATAAAAACACCAAAATGTAGAGAGAAAAGTACTATATTTCAGAGACTGCTGTCTCTCTCTTCATATGAATGAGAAAAGTTTTACAGAAAGGTGGTATTTATACCAGAGATTCGTCCACAAGTAAGCCAATTTAGGTCACCCCCGTTGATAATCTTCCTTTAATCTTACTTAAGCGTTGGTTGAATGAACACTGCGTCGACGATGTCCGAGGTCCAACTTCCCTTTTGAGATGTTCATTACCTGCTTCTCTTTTATTAAGGCCGATTCCATCATTTGACTCTTGTACCGGCAGTTGCTGCTATAAATTACACGTGACATATTCCAGTTTATTCTATGGTTATGTTCATTTATATGGTTGAAAATAGCCGAGTTCTGTTGTCCATACCTAACTGACCGTTTGTGTTGTATTAATCTCTGGGGAAGTGATTTACCTGTAAATCCGATGTAAGATTGTCACAGTCCTGGCATGGGATCTCATATACCCCAGAGTCTTTGGCGATGTCTTTTGTTGGACGTTAATCAGGGATTTGGCTAAGGTATTTGGGTAGGTAAATGCAAAAGGGTTGGATTTCCCAAGGGTGTGAGTTACTCTCTTAATCGTCTCCAGGTGGGGAATTTTTATTTTATTGTTGGGTGTGTCTCTGGTCTTGTCTTTAGGGGGTCGGTAGAAAATTACGTTTTGCTTTTTGAATTGCTTTCTCAATTATATGGTCAGGATACTTTAAAGATGAAAGTTGCTTGCGAATCTTTAAAGTATCCTGACCATATAATTGAGAAAGCAATTCAAAAGCAAACGTAATTTTCTACCGACCACCCCCTAAAGACAAGACCAGAGACACACCCAACAATAAAATAAAAATTCCCACCTGGAGACGATTAGAGAGTAACTCACACCCTGGGAAATCCACCCTTTTGCATTTACCTACCCAAATACCTTAGCCAAATCCCTGATTAACGTCCAACAAAAGACATCGCCCAAAGACCTCTGGGGTATATGAGATCCCATGCCAGGACTGTGACCAATCTTACATCGGATTTACAGGTAAATCACTTCCCCAGAGATTAATACAACACAAACGGTCAGTTAGGTATGGACAACAGAACTCGGCTATTTTCAATCATATAAATGAACATAACCATAGAATAAACTGGAATATGTCACGTGTGAATTTATAGCAGCAACTGCCGGTACAAGAGTCAAATGATGGAATCGGCCTTAATAAAAGAGAAGCAGGTAATGAACATCTCAAAAGGGAATTGGACCTCGGACATCGTCGACGCAGTGTTCATTCAACCAACGCTTAAGAAGATTAAAGGAAGATTATCAACGGGGGTGACCTAAATTGGCTTACTTGTGGACGAATCTCTTGGTATAAATACCACCTTTCTGTAAACTTTTCTCATTCATATACCTGAAGAGAGAGACAGCAGTCTCTGAAATATAGTACTTTTGCTCTCTACATTTTGGTGTTTTTATGGGCTCCTTTTATTAGATGGAATTCTGTTGTTTTACAGAACACTTTTACCAGTCAATATATATATATATATATATATATATATAGATATATATATATATATATATATATATATATATATATAGATATATATAATATATATATATATATATATATATATATATATATATATATATATAAGATATATATATATATATATATATATATATATATATATATATATATATATATATATATATATATATATATATATATATATATATATATATAATATGTATATATGACATATACATATATATATGATATATATATATATATATATATCTATATATATATAAATGATATATATATATATATATATATATATATATATATATATATATATATCTATATATATATGTATGTATATATATATATATATATATATATATATATATATATCTACTATCTATAATATATATAAATATATGTACATATATATTTCATATATAATAAGTTTATATATCAAGATTTTATATATATATATATAATGTGACGAAGTGCCAAGTATCTGGTCACTACACTTACCATTCATTTATTGTTACCTCACAAAAGCCAGACACCTGAACCCTCATCACAGGTACAAAACGACTGAATACTCTAAAGGCAACAGTGATCACTTAACAACTTACCAGTATTACAGAAAATCAGACTAAGTTCATAAAAACAGGTGTGAGGTAATCTTGTAAGTAATTAAATTAATCAAAAGGCATCACTCCATCAACAACTTTAAAAGTTTAAGTATTTCCCTGATTTCAGAAGTCTAAGTACTTCCCTGGTTCTAAGTCACTTGAAGTTAATTGAAGGAAAACAGATCAATCGCCACTCTATGTTTCTACCTAACATCAATAAAATCAAATGCAAATATACTGGTTAGAAATGAAAACAATTATAAAAATTTTAAATACAAAAATTTTTTATTAAACTCAAAATTTATAAGTGAAATTCACAATATCAGGGAAAATTACTGTTACTTGAAAACAATGTAAAGTTTAATTAATTCTTGAATCAATTAAGTAAAAGTAAATCAAAATTAATTTATCACAAAATTTAAGAAAATTAATTCAATCAAAATTCTAAAGTGCTTGGCAATAATTGAAATTTGGAAATTAATTCACAAGTGCTGAACAATAATAAAACTTGAAAAGAATTCTAAGTAAATGCAAATTAATTCACAAGTGTTAAATTTGATTAAATGTGCAATGATTAAGCAATGAAAATAACTAAGTCAATTAAATTGTGAATGCAAATGAAAATGCAGAAAAATGTAGAAAATTGCAAAATTTCAAAAGTATTAATCACACAGAATATAAAATAAAAAGAAACATAAAAATCACTTCAAATGAATAAACACAAAACACAAAAATTTGCAATGGGTAAAAATGCAAATAGTTTCTCTCAAACCATTGTAACTATTAGTTATCAGTTCTCTAAACCATAGTAACCAATAGTTATTAGTTATTAGTTTTTTACCAAACCTCTGTTCCTATTAGTTATTAGTTTTTACCTAACCAC
>NC_061088.1:6147554-6150054 GCF_015104395.2 Macrobrachium nipponense | reverse complement strand
ACTGTGCTAAAATTGAGTCGCTGGACTTATCGTGTTCACAAGGATAGATAGCCTATGGTAGAGTAGGCTTTAAAGCTTCCTATGGTCATCAAAGATATCATGCACAAAAGGATTATCTTAGAATATTAGCAAGTTCAATTGAAGCTCTACATTAGTGTAAAACAGTATCTAAAATTTCTCATATTCATTAAAAAAAAAGTTTTTCTCTGCTAGAATTAAGCCTTAAGAATTTTTTGTCTTTTTTTTTGGAAAAGAAAATCTGTATTAGTCTTTAAATTTTCATGATTTCATCCAGAAACTTGATTTGAACCGATACAGTTTCTAAATGCATAAGTACATCATCAAAGTTAATCTGTCCAGTTAGTCTATATTAGAATACTCTTGTAAATAATCTTTACTAATTTAGAATTTCTTAACTTTTTTTTTAGCTCGCCGTAGTTTTGGCCATGGTAGCCATGGTCTATGCCCGACCAGACAACGTCCTAGACATTGATCTCGAAGACATCCTGCTGGACCAGGACATCGCTGAGGACTCCACCGTCACTGGATCCTACACGTAAGTCCTACCGATATAGTCCATGGTAAACTGTATCCTTTTGCCTGTGAAAGTATATATGCTCATTATCACACTGGACAATATTTCCAATTTCGTCTAGTGATATTTATCATCTTTATTTTACATTACCATTTAATATATTCATTCGTGATATTTTTGATATATGCTTCAGCTTGGTAATGCATTTTATGTTCAACTGAATAGTTTTACTGGTGAAGATATATATGCTCATCCTCACACTGAAGCTTAATTCCCATTTTCTATCTAATTTCCCATTTTCTATGACGTCTCCAGATGGACCGACCCCGATGGCAACCAGCACTTCGTCAAGTACGTCGCTGACGAGGACGGCTACAGAGTCCTGGAGTCCAACGTCGTCCCAGCCACTGCTGACGGACTCAGGGCCAACGGCGAACAGGGATCCTTCGTCTCCCTGGAGGATCTCGACGACAAATAAGCGACTAGAACGACTTCTCTAGACTCATCGATTTCACGAACCTTCATTTCCCCTTCCATTTTAAACCCTCATTTCTGATCCAGGATTCTATTTATCAATAGTAATTACGATCACGAAATAGGTCATCTATTTATTGATAGTATTTATGATCATGGAATAAATGAAATAGTTAAAATGGATTTTATTTTCTTGGTTTATATGAAAACTTGAGCTGGAAGGGTCCTTCTTCCGTGTAGTTAATTCAGTGTCTTATGATTACTAAAATTTACATGAATGCATGCTAGTCAATACGTATATGTGTATGATTATGTATTTGCTGGAGAGGGTACCATGTCATTCAATGTAGCAGAGATTCACATAAGGCAAAATGGTTAAGCTTAGTAAGAATATACATTTCTAACCTGGGAAATATCTCAGAATGTGGTACCACCCCTTTAAACAACATATCACATTTTTCTTTCATACCATTACTGAACCTTTTACTTTGGTAGACTTTGGGATAAGTATTGAGGGAAAGGAACTCTATATTCTTCATAACTATGGCACACATACACTTAACATCGTTTTGGTGAAGTTTTTGTTAGCTAGTGTGGTGCCTTTTGATGAGCCATCTGCTCATGTGAATGATGCGGCCAGTGTTGTGAAAAGTTTGTGCACAGGGAGTTCATCCCAGGTTTAGCAGTTAAGTATGAATGTGTCAGTAACTGATATCTCTACAGGGAGAAGAAGGACCTGTGCAGGAATGAAAACAAAATTGCAGGTTGAAGGGCAAATAAGCAACAGGATCTTGGAAATGAAAGATATATATCGAGGGAGGCTTTCTGAAGAGTATACTATAGTACTGAGCTAATATATTTAGAAAATCTGTTGACTATAATCTATAATAGAGAGCAAAACTGAAAGTTGTGATAGAGGAATAGGTTAATGTAAGTTTGTAAATGCTTGTAAAAGAGATTGTTGAGGATACAAAGATGATAACTACAAGGCTGAAGACTAGGAAGGTACTATAGTAGATTCACATCAGCCGTGCATTTGATGTCTAGGCCAGTCCCTTACGACGCTCCTGGCTGGCTGATGATAAGCCAATGACAGGGCTGGAAACTCTCAGTCTCTCGAGAGAGTTTACATAGGCAGGATGCATGTTCCACATCTCCTGAAGGACACGTCTTTCAGGAGAGGTAGAACATCCATTCTACCTATGTGAACTCTCGAGAGAGACTGAGAGTTTCCAGCCTTGCGATTGGCTTATCAACAGCCAATCAGGAGCGTCGTAAGCAACTGGCCTAGACGTCAAATGCACGGTTGATGCGAATCTACTACAGTAATAGATAGGATTACCATTGAGATGCTGTAGTCAGGTGAGGAAAGCGGAAATCATTGGCTGACCAAGATGTGTAAGGTATGTTTGGATGAGGTAAAAGTTCTAAGGAAATGGATGAGAGGACTAATAATTGTTCCTTTAAATGAAAGTAGGTGAAGGATTGAAT
>NC_061088.1:6140054-6142554 GCF_015104395.2 Macrobrachium nipponense | reverse complement strand
TCGGTAAATCAGGTTAGGTTAGGTTAGGTTGGTTAGATTAGGTTAGGTTAGTTTTGAATCTTCAGATAAGAAACATTAATGCTTTATATCTCTAATTTCCTATTGTTGTAGGCTATTCTAGTAGGTTGAGAGCAATTAAGAATGTTTTGGTAGGTTTAGGTTAGATTAGTTAGGTTAGTTTTGGCTTTACAGATAAGAAAAATAAATTGTTTATGTCTCTAATTTCCTATTGTTGTAGGCTATTCTAAAAGAAATTATAATGGTATACACGAAAGTAGATGTACAAAAAGGAGACTAAGAGTCATAGTATATGTGGCATAGTAGTCTCTGACGTAAGAAAAATCTAAACAATGGTGAATATTGACAACTGTAGAAGTTGTCAGATTAGAAAAAATCGCCGTTCATTCAGTTTTTCTTTCTCTTCGAAATCATTTCTACCTTTTCTTTCGTTTACCTCTTCTCAAACATATTTATCTTTTTATGCAGTTGATTATTCTTAAAGTCTCTCAAAAAGATTTTCACTTCTTACGGTTCTTGCTGTGAAAATGACTTAAAACACTGAACGCTCGTATTTTATGCTCGAAAGGTTAGACCAACGTATTTTGAGAAGATTTTGCCATGTGGGAAGACCAGAGTAATATACGTTCATGAATGGAGTGCATAATCAACAAGTGTTAGGAGTGAGGAAACAGACGATAGGAAAAGGAAGTGTGTTAGTGGATAAAATATGGATGTGATTAGTGTAGAGTGTGTTAGGGGCTTTGATGAACTGTTAATGGGCCTCCTAAGGAAGTGCATGAAGGATATGATTGTGTGGAACTTATTTTGAAGATATTTTGGATAGTGGTTTCAGACATCATTCACCCCTTCTCTCTCTCTCTCTCTCTCTCTCTCTCTCTCTCTCTCTCTCTCTCTCTCTCTCTCATATATATATATATATATATATATATATATATATATATATATATATATATGCAGAGAGAAATCGAATAGTAGCTAAAAATTCAAATATAATGTAATCGGATCATAACTACTGCGTAAATGTATTTGCTCCTTACAAACATGTTATTGGTTTACCATCTTTACAGGGAGCTGTAAGCCCAGAATCGCCTTAACCCAAATCATCATAATTATAATGGGAATAAATAGTAACAGCGATGTAAAGCAGGTTAACAGCATCATGAGGCAAGCGCCTTAAGTCCGGAATGACTTAACCCGAACCTGATGTAACTCAGGGACTGCCTGTAATTACTTTTGATCCCTGATGTTAACACTAACTTCCATTAGGGATAATCAACACATAATTAATAGACTCGATCATTTTTATTCTCTAAAATCACAAATAAATAAACAACTTCGACGTCACAAGGCTTGAGTGAAACTTGGAATGAAGTTTCTCCGACTTGAAATCGTCATCTGACTCAACGCCAGTCGCTCTCGTCGCTTATTTGTCGTCAAGATCCTCCAGGGAGACGAAGGATCCCTGTTCCCCGTTGGCCCTGACTCCATCAGCAGTGGCTGGGACGACGTTAGACTCCAGGACTCTGTAGCCGTCCTCGTCGGCGACGTACTTGACGAAGTGCTGGTTGCCGTCAGGGTCGGTCCATCTGGAGATGTCATAGAAAACGGTAAATTAGTTAGAAAATAGGAATTAGATGAGATTTAATGTAATGATGAGGATGTATACATTCACTGGCAAATGGATCCCATTGAGCAAACAGTTAAGACGGTTAAGAGAGGGAGTTGGAGTGGCCGGACAGCAAGTTAGAGTAACCCATACACTAAAGGAGGTGAATTACAAGGATCTAAAAGTAAGAAAACCCCACAGTTGCAATAAGAAGTAATAATTGGAGGGGTTGGAGAGCAAGATTGGAGAAAGGAAGCAGGAACAGATGTAAAGAAACATGCTAAATTCTAATTTATGCATTACAACAGTTTTATATATCAATAATATTGAATCGAATATTTCTAATTTATGTGTTACAACAGTTTTATATATCAATAATATTGAATCGAATATTTCTTTTTTAATCATTTAGGTAATTGATCCTTTGAATGTGGTGAATTGTGGATGTAGATATTGGGAAAACCTCTCAGTATTGGCTACAGTGCTCTACTGGCAAGAACATTATGAACGAACAAAATAAAATCTAAATACTAAAGGAATATCAAGATGATAGTGTTAATTTTACATTAGTGGAAGTTCACGAAGATATTACCAATTGTATTAGTGCAAAAAATATTGAAATAAGAACTTCTAGTACAAATCATACCTGAATATACGTACGATAGGAAATACACCCAGATAGGATACATACGTGTAGGATCCAGTAACAGTGGAGTCCTCAGCAATGTCCTGGTCCAAAAGGATGTCCTCGAGATCGACGTCTAGGACACTGTCTGGTCGGGCGAGGACCAGAGCACCCATGGAGAAGAGGACAATCACCTAAAAAGGGAAAGAAATATCATTTAATATGTTTTTAACACTTTTTTTTATAAA
>NC_061088.1:6132554-6137554 GCF_015104395.2 Macrobrachium nipponense | reverse complement strand
CATAGCAAACATATGAAGTTGATGGACCAGCAGGGCTCGAGCGAGCAACGTCTCCGACGCTGAGAGCTCGATTTTCGCCTTTCCAAAAAAATGTTTTCTATAGTAGATTCACATCAAGCGTCCATCTGATGTCTAGGCCAGTCCCTTACAAGGCTCCTGATTGGCTGTTGATAAGCCAATCACAGGATGTACTATGTTCCACTTGTCCTGAGGGATACTTTTGAAAGCCGTATCCCTGAGGAGAGGTGGAACATAGTACATCCTGCCTATGTGAACTCTCGAGAGAGACTGAGAGTTCACATAGGCAGGATGGACTACGTTCCACCTCTCCTGAGGGATACTTTTGAAAGACGTATCCCTCAAGGAGAGGGGGAACATAGTACATCCTGCCTATGTCAACTATCTCGAGAGATTGAGAGTTTCCAGCCCTGTTGGCTTATCAACAGCCAATCAGGAGCGTCGTAAGGGACTGGCCTAGACATTAGATGCACGCATGATGTGAATCTACTATAGTGACCTTTATGCTAGAAATGTCGGGAGGTTGATGTTCTGCACGTAAATTATTCGGAGACGTTTGGAAGAAGTCCTGTAAAAGCGGTTTAGAACTTTGGTGCTGGTTGAAACAGATGGTGCAGAGTTCGGGATTTATTCTTCATTGATACTGAAAATGGAAATGAATTATGGAGAAGGGATGACAAGGAAAGACAAGACACTTCGTTTATAGGTAATAGGACAAATCAATGTGAGTTCGACAAGATCATGACAGTTAAAACACAGCAAATCAGATAGGAAACAGACAAAACTAGAATAAAGAGGGGAATAGAGTAACGCAGGCCACAATGGCCGTAATCATATACCAGCATGAGGATTAATATCGTAACTATTCCTATACTAGACTCAAAAACACATTGAGTCTTTCATGAGCTTACAGAAAAATAAAGTGCACGTCACCAGAAAATTATGTACCCACGCTAGCAAATTCATCGTCATAGTTTGAAGAAATGGACATATAAAACTTGAAGAGCTTTTGTTATTTTTACTCATAAGAACTCACTTTGTTTAATGAACCAAGCTGGTGAGTTTCCTCAATTCCAGGACACTTTTGCTTTCATAAGTTTCTTGAGAATATTATTGAAAAAATATTTAGCATAGTATGCTGTTTTAGACCACCATTGAGTCCTACCAATATCCCTGTATTTATTTATGCTGTTAGAAGCATTTTCTACAGCCAATCTTCAACTAATAATCATATCAAAACTTAGGGCAAATAAGCAGGTTCATTTAAATCTATGATTAAGGCATTATTCGATACTAAAATGAAAAAGAAAGTTATAAATAACTAAGATATATAGAAGTATGCCTCGCAGATAAATATCATGGACCATTCTTATGACCCAGGACCCACTAACAGTCCTTATACGACCTCAGGTCATTAGCAGAAACTTCTTAAGGTTTTAAAATTACTAAAATGCGAAAACAGGTATAAAAACCTACGAGATATAAAAGTATGTCTCTCAGGTAAATATCATGGACCATTTTTATGACCCAGGACCCTCTGCAGAAACTCTTAAGGTTTTAAAAGTGAAACTGTTTAAACAAACTGTTTAAAGGACTGTCCTTTAAACAGAGGACACTGAAATACTTTTCAGCAATGAGGTAGAGAAAAATAAAGCTTTTCTTAAAGTCGTTTATTGATTGAAATAGTCACAAATAAATAAATAATGACTACATTGCAGATCTACAGAACCTCTAAACATCAAGAGCTTCGGAAATGGATTCTTTGAGTCGAGAGAAGTCGTTCTAGTCGCTTACTAGTCGTCGAGATCCTCCAGGGAGACGAAGGAGCCCTGTTCGCCGTTGGCCCTGACGCCGTCAACGGTGGCTGGAACGACGTTGGACTCCAGGACTCTGTAGCCGTCATCGTCAGCGACGTACTTGACGAAGTGCTGGTTGCCATCGGGGTCGGTCCATCTGGAGACATCATAGAAAACGGGAGATGAACTTCAAAGTACTAATGAAAATTTATATATATCTCAATTGTCAAAAGGTTTCATTTGGATATATAATGTTATTAAGGAGCGATAGAGGAGTGAGACTTACGTGTAGGATCCGGTGATGGTGGAGTCCTCAGCGATATCCTGATCGAGATGGATGTCGTCCAAGTCGATGTTCAGGACATTGTCAGGACGGGCGAGGGCCAATGTGGCAAGGGCAGCGACGAGAAGGATCTGGAAAATGAAAATAAAGCAATCAATCAATAAATAAATGAATAAATAAATATACAAATAAATGAATAACTTAATAAATAAATAACTAAATTATTAAATAAATAGGATAGATAATAAAAACAGATATATATTAAAATAAGTAAAAAAAAGGATATATAAATAGATATATATATATAATATATATATATATATATATATATATATATATATATATATATAGATATATATATATATACAGAAATCAATAAATAAATTAATAAATAGAAAGATAGATGGAGGAAATAAATAAATAAGCAAATAAATAAATAAAAAATTATTAAAGAAATAGGTAGATAAATAAACAGATAAATAAATTAATAAATCAATTAATTAATAAAAAGATAGATAAAAAAAATAAAAAATAAATAAATAAATAAATAAATAAAAAATAAATAAATAAATAAATAAACAGATAAATAAATGAATAAATTAATTAATAGATAAAAAATATATTCTCTCTTATCCTCTGTCACTGCAGCCTGCTGCCAACTCATACAACCAAGGATATGTTATAGGGCTATAAGCATTGCTTTATTTACTAAATGCCTCATTTGTTTATTTTGTTATTTATTTAGTTTATTTTGTTATATATTTTACTCTGAAGTTAAATCCAGACAGGATAAAAGAAAAACTATGAAAAGAAACTACGTTAATCTTTGTCTTAATTTTAAGGAAGTAAATTCGAATGACAAGGTACTGAAGTCAAACAAGGCGTGGTCCGACCTCCAACTTACTCGGGACGCTTGCTAAAATCTACGGTCAATAGCTCGTTGTCGACCAATGAAGATTACAATTAATATGATATATTTTATTGGAAAATAGTTCACTGTTTCACTAACGAAAGTTAAGATAAATGTGATATATTTATTTTAGTAATAATTGTTCTGTACTGTTCAACATGAACATTATTTATTTTTTACATTTTCATTCTAATAAAGAAATCATAAATATCCTATTCTAAAATTCCTGTATCGTTAACTCAACGCGAAACACCTTTTTCAGACATTTCTAGGTTTTCCTACCCACCCAACAATAACAACAACAACAACAACATAGTAGTTTGAAGGCTTACTCCCCGAGTAAGCGAATATAGATTATCTTCACCAACTCATCCAGCAATCTCCAGCCTAACGAAAGCATAATCGACTTACTGTCACTTTCATGTTGTCGAAGATGGCAAGGAGGCGTTTGATGCCTGCTGATAAACGACGTCTGCCTTATATACAAATCTGCCTTCTCCTACCTACCTAACCCCCTCCCCTCCCCCCACCCCCTCCCTCCTTCACGGACAACCCCATGTTGACAAGCAGGTGACCTGACTTGTCACTTGTTGCTATGCATATTTTTACGTGAGATAACCTAGATATCGCTCTCTCTCTCTCTCTCTCTCTCTCTCTCTTCTCTCCTCTCTCTCTCGTCTCTCTCTCTCTCTCTCTCCAAATTGGCGAAATATGGGTTGCTAACATCCCTGTTAGATTTACATAAGACAAAAGTAGTCTTTCACTGATTTCATTTTTCCTAATGATTAATCTAATATATATGTATATATATATATATATATATATATATATATATATATATATCTATACATATATATATATATAGATATATCTATATATATATCTATATATATATAGATATATATATATAGATAGATATATATATATATATATATATATATATATGAGTGTTTTATGAGCCTTTTATACTTGAGACATATCCTGTTTTAACAGGAGAATTTATTTACACACACACACACACACACATATACGTATATATATATATATATATATATATATATATATATATATATATATAGTATATATATATATATATATGTATATATATATATCTTATATATATAGATATTTAAACTCACAATCACAGACATATACATACACACACACACACATACACACAAATACACACACATGTATATATATACATATACATATTTCCAATGTAGCACGAAGGTACACGTGATTGTGAATATCCCTAAACCCTCGGTAGAAAGATCAGTGTGAGGATATCCAATCCTCTTTTTTTCATTTCTTTTTTAAGAATTCTCATTCTCATATAGGTGACCACTCGGGTCTTATTGTGACTCACGTTCACGCCGTACCTCTATGATCTGTGGAATGTTTCGAAGTGTTAGAATGAGGTTGTCATTCTAGGACTTCAAAAACCCAAATGTCCTCGGCAGATGGCAACGGGAGATTATATTACCACGGCACCTATCTCTCTCTGACGGTATATTGAGTTTATAATAATAATAATAATAATAATAATAATAATAATAATAATAATAATATGCGTTATTTCAGCTCAGGGCCATATACATGGAATATACAAAATACTGACAGTAACATGAGACATGATAAATAATGAATAAACGGCACTATCCACACAATAGTTGTGATAACATAAAAGATAGAAGCCCTTTTCAATCTTATTTTATTATTCTTTTTTTTTTTGTCTTCAGCAATTTGAGTTACACCTGGCTGTTTACACTGGGAGTGTACCTATTGATTCGCCAACTGTTATTTATTCAAATTCCGATTCCGTATAGATATGTAAGCATGTATACGTATATGCCACACATGCATACATAAGAGAGGCTGATCTCATTATCTCCATTGACTCAGCTGAAAGTCGTTGCCTTTTGAATACAACAACAATGAATGAGGGAGACGGTGTCCTTGAACTAAGAGAAAGATAGAGAGAGAGAGAGAG
>NC_061088.1:6115054-6120054 GCF_015104395.2 Macrobrachium nipponense | reverse complement strand
TATAATATATATAAGTATATATATATATACATATATATATATATATATATATATATATATATATATATATATATATATATATATATATATACAGATATTTATATTTATATGTGTATACATACATATACATACATATAATATATATTATATATATATATATATATATATATATATATATATATATATATATATATAATATATAGATATATATATATATATACATATATAATATATATATATATATATATATATCTATATATATATATATATATATATAGAGAGAGAGAGAGAGAGAGAGAGAGAGAGAGAGAGAGAGAGAGAGAGAGAGAGTAGGAGTTTACTTAATTATTGTTTATCTAACCTGTAAGCTGAGAGAGAGGAAGTTTCTTAATTAATTTATATCTAACCTGTAAGTCCCACTGACAACTTCTCCATCCTCCAGGTCCTGATCGTGGTGGATCCCATCGAGGTCAAGATTGAGAACCGAGTCGGGCCGAGCGCTTGCCAGGGCGACGAGGCCGAGGGCTACAAGCAACTGGAAGAAAAAATATATAAAAGGTAAATGATCCAGATTATTACACATTTATTTATCTAATTTTGTTTTTCAGAAATTTTTTGAAGGTCAAAAAAGAATAGGCTTAAGATAAAATTTAGGTGAAAAGGAAGATAAAAATAATACAAAAATAATAGAACAAATTTAATTGAATTTGAGAACTTATTTCATTAATTACTCTATTAATATTTACCTTGCATTTTATAGATAAGATTATATTGCTCTTTATCCATTTTTCAAATGCCAATTATTCTCTCTCTCTCTCTCTCTCTCTCTCTCTCTCTCTCTCTCTCTCTCTCTCTCTTTCAATATTTGTGCATTTTATAGACAAGGTGATATTTATCTTAATTCATTTTAAAAGCCATTCTCTCTCTCTCTCTCTCTCTCTCTCTCTCTCTCTCTCTCTCTCTCTCTCTCTCTCCAATTTACTCAGCTTTTTAAAATTATACTTGTTCTAATTGTTATGCATTTTACAGACAATATTATATTGATCTTAATTCCTTTTATTAAAACCCATTATTCTCTCTCTCTCTCTCTCTCTCTCTCTCTCTCTCTCTCTCTCTCTCTCTCTCTCTCTCTCTCTCTCCAATTTAGCCAGCATTTTAAACTTTAACTGATTATAATTGTTATGCAATTTACAGACAAGATTATATTGATCTTAATTCCTTTTATTAAAACCAGTTATTCTCTCTCTCTCTCTCTCTCTCTCTCTCTCTCTCTCTCTCTCTCTCTCTCTCTTGTTTACTCATTGGTGTCAAGCTTCCACTGTTTCACTGACGTTAATTACTGAATCACTGATAACTCACTCAGGTTAAGTTGATAACCAAAGGTATTCGTTTGATACCAAGTTAGTTTAGAAATAATCATTAAAATTACTGTATTTTAGTAATATTCCTCTTTACAACATTTGCACTGAAATTGTATATGTATGCTTTGCACATATTACGCACGCACGACAGTATATATATATATATATATATATATATATATATATATATATATATATATATATCTATATATATATGTATGTATGTATGTATAATATATGTATATATATATATATATATATATATATATATATATATATATATATATATAACATCTATGTATACATATTTATACACAATATTATGCTATCTCCTACAAACAAAATAACTTACGAAAAGCTTCATGATTTTGGCTGTTTATTGTACAGAGACCCAGTGGCGAATACCGATGACTGACCCAAAGGTTTTCTGGGACTTACATATATATAGCAAGCAAACATTGCCACACCCTATCATCATGACCCAAGCTCACTCTTACCTTTCCCCTTACCTTCCATCTAAAGAAAAACAGAAAGCATGGATGTAGGTCATCGCGCGAAATCCAGCGGTTCAGACTCTTCTCTTGTCGGAAGGTTTCAATTTAGTATCATTTTTAGAAGTTTAGAGAGCTCGAACGTTCAATTTTCCTGGTGTGTTGAGACTGTATACTTTCCCTTTTGATATTTGGTCTCAGTTTTTTTTTTATACAGAAAATCGCTTTTTTCTCTTTTATTGATCTTTTTAGTCATTTCATTTCTTCTATTTCTGGGATCTGCCTTTCTTTTTTATTCAGAAAATTGCATTGTTTCTCTTTATTTATTTGTTTAATTATTCTTTGCATTCTGTCTTCACTCATTATACATACACCTTGATACATTAATATGTTGTCTTATTCAGCATACTTCCTTTACCAAGTGTAATTATTCATCTAATATTTATAGGTATTCTAAATATTTTTCATAAACATACATCACCATAAATAAAAAAAAAACTTATTCTTACGCAACAAAATTCTTTCAAGGAGCGTATTGAATTAAACTGCATATTTCAGAAACAATACTGAAAACTGCCCTTTCACTAAATGTCAAATGACAGGTTTTTTGGGGAGGGGGTATTTATAAAAAAAATTATCAAACCTTTCACATACGAGGTCAACGATAGGCAATATAAATTATATGCTTTTGAACGTTAAAATCTGAATTTAGATCAAAATGCCCAAAGAATTTCTCATAAACAATTCTGTACATCTGTTGTGGAGCTGAACCTAAAGTTTACTTGCTAAATTGAGTTCAAAATATCATTTCAAGAATATTTTCACGGGCTAAATCACTTGCTAAAAGACTTAAGAAACCTTTAAAAAAAGTAATTTGCATATTTTTCATTTGCAACCATCAGTTCTTTCATGACTAAATGTTTCAGAACAAATATTTTGTTTGGTTTTCAAGATATACAGATAGTCCTTTTGAAACCGTATATTTTCTTATACGGTACTAAATTAGTCTTCACTGACGAATCCTTTGTCTTATGTCAAAATTCACAAGTGATTTATCCCAAAGTCTACAGACTGTTATTTTGGAGTTAGGTGTTTACGTAAATTTACAATGATTACTGAAGAATCTACAATACTTATGATGATGGGGTACAATTCTCTCTCTCTCTCTCTCTCTCTCTCTCTCTCTCTCTCTCTCTCTCTCTCTCTCTCTCTCTCTCTTTCTCTCTCCTGAACTTTCCACGTCAAGTCTATTGGAACGAAAGTTGCATAAATACCGAACTTTACAATGAACACCTTTACACTTCTCTTCATGAAAAAACGCTTAATAAGAATTTATCTTTTATTTGGACGTTTATACAGTTTTGCAATACTAGAAGTATTATTTACACCAGTTAAGGTTGTTTGAATTATTTCATACGATAATTTAATCATTAAATGAGAGAACCATGCTTTCTGTCAGCGCCGGCTTATGACAACTGACAAATTATTTCTGGCCAAAACTAATTTCATAATCATTCACTTCCTCGATTTTTTGACAGTTCGTATGTCATAATTTACTGTAGTTCTCCAAATATACTTAGTTTATGCAAGTTTCTCAATAGTTTTCATTTTTTCTCGGGAGATTTGGATATCAATTTCAAGTATCTTCTCAGACGCTCCACTTAACACGAGTTACTTCTCTGTATTTACCTGTTACTCTGTTAGATTTTTCTTCCTGCTCTGTTCGTGACCTAATTGTGAACTTCACTGTATTTTTTTGTTAATGCATTAAGCCTTTATTTTTTGCTGTTTGTGCACCACTCTGTATTTTCTTGTTACTCTTTATACCTTAACTTTTCTCCTGTTGGTGACCTTGTGGAAGTCCGTATATTTTATTGCTACTCTGTTAAAAATTAACTTTTTCTTGTTTGTGATTTCATTATGCACTTCTCTGTATTTTCTTGTTACTCTGTTGTACCTTAACATTTCTCCTGTTTGTGACCTAATTTTGTACTTCTCTGTATTTTTTTGTTGCTCCATTAAACCCCTATTTTCTGCTGTTTGTGACATTGTGCACTTCTCTGTATTCTCTTGTCACTGCATTAAGCCTTGATTTTCTGGTGTTTGTGACCTCATTGTGCATTTCTCTGTATTTTCTTGTCTCTGCACTAAACCTATTTTCTGATGTTTGTGACTTAATTGTGTACTTCTCTGTATTTTTTGTTACTACATTAAACCTTGATTTTCTGCTGTTTGTGGCCTCATAGTGCACGTCTCTGTATTTTCTTGCTAACTGAAATTGTGAATTTCTCAGTATTTTCTTATTAAACGTTTACTTCCCTTTGGTTTGTGCCCTGATTTTGACTTCATAATGAACCTTAGCATATAAGTCGGACTTCGGAGGCATTGCGAGCATCTGCAGCGAGTTAATTCATGACTGGTAACGCTAGCATGAAGGGTTTGTATAGAACAGTCAATTATTAATAATTAAAATATAACAATTCTAGGCAATTATAATTTCGTGAAATCTTGATTTTCTAACAAAAAACTTCAAGTGACCTTTGACCTAGACATTTCATTAGCGTTTGACTGAAGCAAAGGTTATTGTAAAATATGCTATGTAAACCTATCCGTAATTCGTAAGATTCGTTAATTAGGAAGGTCACAATTGAAAAAAGAAATATACACAGGTGAGATAATCAACAGATGTCTGTACAAATTTCACACACCCTTTCTATCTCTGACATTAAACAGACGGTTAATGTCAGAAAGTTCACAGCCATCAGTTTGCTAACCTTTACAAAATTTCGCAAAACTGGGGTGGTAGTGTATTTTATACTTAGGTTATTTTATATGAGCATTTATATATATATTTTATGCATTTATATGTGGATATCAGAAACATTTGATTATACATAAGGGATTTATTTTTATCAGAAAAATCGAGGCTTTATATAAGTATATGCTTGATTATTTTTATACCTTCTTTTCAAGAGGGAAGTTACAAAGTTAACGTAATAAGTTTTTTAAAATAAAAGTAGTAATAGGTAAGTAAAGTGAAAAAAAAAGACATGATTAAAAGGCCCGGAAATAAACAAAGCCACATGATTATGTTATGTAAACAAACCCACATGGGTATGTTAAACAAACAAACCCACATGGGTATGTT
>NC_061088.1:6087554-6112554 GCF_015104395.2 Macrobrachium nipponense | reverse complement strand
TGTAATTATAAATTGTGACAATTTAATTAACGGTAAAATAACACATTAAGACTAAAACATTAAGATAATAGGTTTAATTAAAAACCTTAGAGAACATTTGAAACAAAAAAGCAATAGAAAACTAAAAAAAAAAAAAAACAAAACTTTAAGAAATAAAATGGAACTTAAAATTTTATAGACAAACATAAAACAAATAATGAAGAGGACAACGTACCCTAAGTGAAAGTAGAGAAGGGAATGATTTGAAAAACACAGTTCGGCCCAGATCTCAGTTATGCTAAATACAACGTGGCAGCAGCCACGTTTGCATTTAGAGAAGGAACCAGTCGTTTGATGTATAATGACTCAAGTGTCGTTAAGTAATTGTTGGGAGTGCTGTCAATGATTGAGAAATGTGTTTTATCAATATTAATTTTACATATTTTGGCGTGGTTACGGATATTGGATAATTCTGGATTTGTTATTCGTTGTCCTGTTCTGTAGCTAACACCTAAGTGACTTTAGAATATCTCACTTTTAGTAACCGTTGGTCGATCCGACGTAAAAGGAACTACCAGGACAACCCGGACAATTAAATTTATAAATGACGTCGGATCTCATGAACGGTGGTAGGTTTTTCTTTGTGCGTAAAAAATGTGCCAATTTTTAATGGGTTGACAGGAATCAAGTTTAATTTTAAACAACCTATTTCACTTTCAATGATTTTCCTTATTCGCTCGCCTAATTTGTTTTATATGTAAAGGAATGGTACAGTACATTACTAGCTTCTTAACATCATAGGAAGGAACTTGCTCAGAAAAATTATTATTTAAAATTCTATTTACTACATTATAAAAAAAACATTTACTGGATAAGAATTGTTAATAAAATACCTCTTTAAAAATTCAATTTCTTCGTGAAATAAATGCCAATTTGAGGTATATTTCATAGCTCTAAAAACCGGGAGGGTTGAGATGGCATTAATTTTAAAAATTCAAGAAACAAAAACTATAAAAATTATTACCCACCCAAACCCGAAAATGTATGTTTCCTAAAAATGGTAGTGTTGAGTCTATCATTTTCCTTAACAATCTTCAGATCCAAAAATGACAAGCAGTTATTATCCTCGGTTTCCATAGTAAATTTATATTATTGAGTGATGCTGGCTATTCACAAAATCCAAGAAGGCTTCACTTTGCCACTTATATTTAAATAATAAAAAAGTGTCATCAACATACCTTCGATAAAAGTGTGGCTTAAAATTAGAAGGGCATTCTGTTAAAAATTTTGATTCTAAAAAGTCCATAAAAATATCTGCAAATATAGGGGCCAACGGGGACCCCATAGCCAAACCCTCGACCTGCGAGTACAATTTGGAATTAAAAGTAAAAACTGAATCTTGCACTGCAAGTTCTAAAAGTTGTTTGAATAAAATTCTATCAAATCCATGGAAGCATGTGGTATTTAAAAAACTTTATCTAAAATAATCTCAATTGTTTCTTCTACTGGTATGTTTGTAAAAAGTGATTCAATGTCAAGACTTATCATGTAAAAGATCTGAATCTTGTCTGACAATTAATTCCTGAAATTCGTTAGCCATTTTTAACTGTGTTAACAGGATGTGCAAATTCAGACAACAATTTGGCCACATATTTAGAGATGTTAAAAGTTAGGACTTTTAATGGATGACCACTATAGGCGAATGGGAAAACCTTCTTTATGTCATTTTTTTTGGTAGACCATACAGGATACCGAAAGATGAACCAGTGACAAAAAGGTTATCATATGTTGTTTCATTAATGATTTTTAGACTTTTTAATTTTCTAAGAAATCTATTGATTCTGTCTTCTCGTTTAAATATCTCAGAAAAACTTAAATCGTCGTTGGACGTTACCCTTTTGATGTATTACAATTATCAAGACAATATGAGAAAATTACCTTAAGAATTGAAAAGGCGAAATGTGACCTCAGCTTCCTAGAATACTGTCAGCTCAACGGAGTTTACCCAAGATTTCTCCGATTCAAATTTTATATTAATGCCCTTGAAGACTTATTGTCGCAGGAAATAAACTCTAAAAATCGTATCATTGACAGTTTACGTATTGTCCAACAAAATGCACAATCTGCCTTGTTCTGTAAATTGACCTTTGGATTCCGTGTTGTACAAAAAACTTTTTTGTAAATTTATTAACGATTTTATTCAAACCACCATTTTAACAGACATGTAAAGAAATTGGAAGCTTTAGGTGTTTTTATTCCAAATTTTAATAACAGAAAACATTGTATTCATAATTTGTCTGACTATGTCTTGTCTAAACGGGAGGAGTTTAGTTTTATCCTTCGGCCTAGATTTCTGTATTCCGTCTTATAGACCAAAAATAATTATGCTAAGTTCTATTTTCCTTTTGAGATTCTGTTCCAGAGACTCAAGTGTCTAAACGTTGTTAATGATTTGAGTAATTTACAGCATAAATTATCTAACGCCCTACATGATGTGTATAAGAATTTGAAAGTTAAATGGTATCCTTCTTTAAGAAGGATGATTTGATAATTCTGAAAAAACTGAAAGAGAATGACAATATCATTATATGTAAACCAGATAAAGGTAAAGGTATAGTTATCCTTAACAAGCACGACTACAATAGAAAAAGTTCTCAACATTCTAGCTGACACCACCAAATTCAAATTATTGGGAGATTTAAGTTTTTCTGAGATATTTAAACGAGAAGACAGAAATCAATAGATTTCTTAGAAAATTAAAAAGTCTAAAAATCATTAATGAAACAACATTATGATAACCTTTTGTCACTGGTTCATCTTTCGGTATTCTGTATGGTCTACCAAAATACATAAAGAAGGTTTTCCCATTCGCCCTATAGTGTCATCCATTAAAAGTCCTAACTTTAACATCTCTAAATATGTGGCCAAATTGTTTGTCTGAATTTGCACATCCTGTTAACACAGTTAAAAATGGCTACGAATTTCAGGAATTAATTGTCAGACAAGATTCAGATCTTTACATGATAAGTCTTGACATTGAATCACTTTTTACAAACATACCAGTAGAAGAACAATTGAGATTATTTTAGATAAAGTTTTTTTAAATACCACATGCTTCCATGGATTTGATAGAATTTTATTCAAACAACTTTTAGAACTTGCAGTGCAAGATTCAGTTTTTACTTTTAATTCCAAATTGTACTCGCAGGTCGAGGGGTTTGGCTATAAGGGGTCCCCGTTGGCCCCTATATTTGCAGATATTTTTATGGACTTTTTAGAAATCAAAATTTTTAACAGAATGCCCTTCTAATTTTAAGCCACACTTTTATCGAAGGTATGTTGATGACCACTTTTTATTATTTAAATATAAGTGGCAAAGTGAAGCCTTCTTGGATTTTGTGAATAGCCAGCATCATAATATAAATTTTACTATGGAAACCGAGGATAATAACTGCTTGTCATTTTTGGATCTTGAAGATTGTTAAGGAAAATGATAGACTCAACACTACCATTTTTAGGAAACATACATTTTCGGGTTTGGGTAATAATTTTATAGTTTTTGTTTCTTGAATTTTAAAATTAATGCCATCTCAACCCCTGGTTTTTAGAGCTATGAAATATACCTCAAATTGGCATTTATTTCACGAAGAAATTGAATTTTTAAAGAGGTATTTTATTAACAATTCTTATCAGTAAATGTTTTTTATAATGTAGTAAATAGAATTTTAAATAATATTTTTTCTGAGCAAGTTCCTTTCTATGATGTTAAGAAGCTAGTAATGTACTGTACCATTCCTTTTTTTTACATATAAAAACAAATTAGGCGAGCGAATAAGGAAAATCATTGAAAGTGAAATAGGTTTGTTTAAAATTAAACTTGATTCCTGTCAACCCATTAAAAATTGGCACATTTTTTTACGCACAAAGAAAAACTACCACCGTTCATGAGATCCGACGTCATTTATAAATTTAATTGTCCGGGTTGTCCTGGTATTTACGTCGGATCGACCACAAACGGTACTAAAAGTGAGATATTCTAGTCACGTAGGTGTTAGCTACAGAACAGGACAACGAATAACAAATCCAGAATTATCCAATAATTCCGTAACCACGCCAAAATATGTAAAATTAATATTGATAAAACGCATTTCTCAATCATTGACAGCACTCCCAACAATTACTTAACGACACTTGAGTCATTATACATCAAACGACTGGTTCCTTCTCTAAATGCAAACGTGGCTGCTGCCACGTTGTATTTAGCATAACTGAGATCTGGGCCGAAACTGTGTTTTCAAATCATTCCCTTCTCTACTTTCACTTAGGGTACTTGTCCTCTCATTATTTGTTTTAAATGTTTCTATAAATTTTAATTACCATATTTCTTAAAGTTTTAGTCTATTGCTTGTTTTAAATGTTCTCTAAGGTTTTTAATTAACTTATTATCTTAATGTTTTAGTCTTAATGTGTTATTTTATACGTTAATTAAATTGTCACAATTTATAATTACAGGCTGAAGATGTACTCTGAAGTAGTATGAAACGTTTCCTAATAAAATATTCTTCACAATGTTTGGTGGATTCCTGGACACTTTTTAATGCTCTCATCTGATTGAATATTCGCCCGCCTTCAGGATGTTTCAGCAGTTTTTTTCGTCCTTCTGTTCCTTCTCAACTTCGCCTCAGGAGAATACACAGTTTTGCCCAGGTCGTCGTTGGACGTTACCCTTTTGATGTATTACAATTATCAAGACAATATGAGAAAATTACCTTAAGAATTGAAAAGGCGAAATGTGACCTCAGCTTCCTAGAATACTGTCAGCTCAACGGAGTTTACCCAAGATTTCTCCGATTCAAATTGTACAAATCTTCGTTATATAATACCACATTTTATATTAATGCCCTTGAAGACTTATTGTCGCAGGAAATAAACTCTAAAAAATCGTATCATTGACAGTTTACGTATGTCCAACAAAATGCACAATCTGCCTTGTTCTGTAAATTGACCTTTTTGGATTCCGTGTTGTACAAAAAACTTTTTTGTTTTTTTAGTAAAATTTATTAACTATTTTATTCAAACCACTTTTAACAGACATGTAAAGAAATTGGAAGCTTTAGGTGTTTTTATTCCAAATTTTAATAACAGAAAAACATTGTATTCATAATTTGTCTGACTATGTCTTGTCTAAACGGGAGGAGTTTATTTTATCCTTCGGCCTAGATTCTGTATTCCGTCTTATAGACCTAATTATGCTAAGTTCTATTTTCCTTTTGAGATTCTGTTCCAGAGACTCAAGTGTCTAAACGTTGTTAATGATTTGAGTAATTTACAGCATAAATTATCTAACCGCCCTACATGATGTGTATAAGAATTTGAAAGTTAAATGGTATCCTTTCTTTAAGAAGGATGATTTGATAATTCTGAAAAAACTGAAAGAGAATGACAATATCATTATATGTATGTAAACCGGATAAAGGTAAAGGTATAGTTATCCTTAACAAGCACGACTACAATAGAAAAGTTCTCAACATTCTAGCTGACACCACCAAATTCAAATTATTGGGAGATTTAAGTTTTTCTGAGATATTTAAACGAGAAGACAGAATCAATAGATTTCTTAGAAAATTAAAAAGTCCTAAAAATCATTAATGAAAACAACATAATGATAACCTTTTTGTCACTGGTTCATCTTTCGGTATTCTGTATGGTCTACCAAAAATACATAAAGAAGGTTTTCCCATTCGCCCTATAGTGTCATCCATAAAAGTCCTAACTTTAACATCTCTAAATATGTGGCCAAATTGTTGTCTGAATTTGCACATCCTGTTAACACAGTTAAAAATGGCTACGAATTTCAGGAATTAATTGTCAGACAAGATTCAGATCTTTACAAGATAAGTCTTGACATTGAATCACTTTTTTACAAACATAACCAGTAGAAGAAACAATTGAGATTATTTTAGATAAAGTTTTTTTAAATACCACATGCTTCCATGGATTTGATAGAATTTTATTCAAACAACTTTTAGAACTTGCAGTGCAAGATTCAGTTTTTTTTACTTTTTAAATTCCAAATTGTACTCGCAGGTCGAGGGTTTGGCTATGGGGTCCCGTTGGCCCCTATATTTGCAGATATTTTTATGGACTTTTTAGAATCAAAATTTTTTTTAACAGAATGCCCTTCTAATTTTAAGCCACACTTTTATCGAAGGTATGTTGATGACACTTTTTTATTATTTAAATATAAGTGGCAAAGTGAAGCCTTCTTGGATTTTGTGAATAGCCAGCATCATAATATAAATTTTACTATGGAAACCGAGGATATACTGCTTGTCATTTTTGGATCTGAAGATTGTTAAGGAAAATGATAGACTCAACACTACCATTTTTAGGAAACATACATTTTTCGTGGTTTGGGTAATAATTTTTAATAGTTTTTGTTTCTTGAATTTAAAATTAATGCCATCTCAACCCTGGTTTTTAGAGCTATGAAATATACCTCAAATTGGCATTTATTTCACGAAGAAATTGAATTTTTAAAGAGGTATTTTATTAACAATTCTTATCCAGTAAATGTTTTTATAATGTAGTAAATAGAATTTTAAATAATAATTTTCTGAGCAAGTTCCTTCTATGATGTTAAGAAGCTAGTAATGTTACTGTACCATTCCTTTTACATATAAAAACAAATTAGGCGAGCGAATAAGGAAAAATCATTGAAAGTGAAATAGGTTGTTTAAAATTAAACTTGATTCCTGTCAACCCATTAAAAATTGGCACATTTTTTACGCACAAAGAAAAACTACCACCGTTCAGGTGAGATCCGACGTCATTTATAAATTTAATTGTCCGGGTTTGTCCTGGTATTTACGTCGGATCGACCAAACGGTTACTAAAAGTGAGATATTCTAGTCACTTAGGTGTTAGCTACAGAACAGGACAACGAATAACAAATCCAGAATTGAAATTATCCAATATCCGTAACCACGCCAAAATATGTAAAATTAATATTGATAAAACACATTTCTCAATCATTGACAGCACTCCCAACAATTACTTAACGACACGTTGAGTCATTATACATCAAACGACTGGTTCCTTCTCTAAATGCAAACGTGGCTGCTGCCACGTTGTATTTAGCATAACTGAGATCTGGGCCGAACTGTGTTTTCAAATCATTCCCTTCTCTACTTTCACTTAGGGCTACTTGTCCTCTCATTATTTGTTTTAAATGTTTCTATAAAATTTTAATTACCATATTTCTTAAAGTTTTAGTCTATTGCTTGTTTTAAATGTTCTCTAAGGTTTTAATTAACCTATTATCTTAATGTTTTAGTCTTAATGTGTTATTTTACCGTTAATTAAATTGTCACAATTTATAATTACAGGCTGAAGATGTACTCTGAAGTTAGTATGAAACGTTCCTAATAAAATATTCTTCACAATGTTTGGTGGATTCCTGGACCCTTTTAATGCTCTCATCTGATTGAATATATATACATATATATATACTATATATATATATATATATATATATATATATATATATATATTTATATATATATATATATATTTGTCCTTTACTTAGCAAAAGGAAATATGTATTATATATATATATATATTATATATATATATATATAGATATATATATATATATATATATATATATATATATATATATATATATATATATATATGACTGGTAAAAATGTTCTGTTACAACAGAATTTCATCTAATAATAGGAGCCCATAAAAACACCAAAATATAGAGAGAAAAGTACTATATTTCAGAGACTGCTATCTCCCTCTTCAGGTAGATGAGTGAGAAAAGTTTACAGAAAAAGTGGTATTTATACCAAGAGGTCCATCCACAGGCAAGCCAATTTAGGTCACCCCCGCTGATAATCTTCCTTTAATCTTCTTAAGCGTTGGTTGAATGAAAATCTTGTCGATCGTATCTGAAACCCATGCTCCTTTTGAGATGTTCATTACCTGCCTCTCTTTTATTAAGGTCGATTCCATCATTTGACTCTTGTACCGGCAGTTGCTGCTACAAATTATATGTGACAAATTCCAGTTTATTCTACGGTTATGTTCATTTACATGGTTGAAAATAGCTGAGTTCTGTTGTCCATACCTAACAGACCATTTGTGTTGTATTAATCTCTGGGGAAGTCATTTACCTGTAAATCCGATGTAAGATTGGTCACTGCTAAGGTGTTTGGGTAAGTAAATGCAAAAGAATTAGATTTTCCGAGGGACTGAGTCACCGTCTTAATCGTGTCCAGGTGTGGAATTTTTATTTTATTGTTGGGAGTATCTCTGGTCTTGTTTTGAGGAGGTCGGTAGAAAATTATGTTTGCTTTGTGAATTGCTTTCTCAAGTATATGGTCAGGACACTTTAAAGACGAAAGCTGCTTACAAATTAGTTCAAATTCTTTTTCCAAGAAATCTGGGGAACAAATTCGTAAGGCTCTTAAGAACAGGTTGCTGGCTACACCTATCTTGATAGTAATGTCATGATAGCTAAAGTAGTGAATGTATGAAAGTGAGAACGTTGGTTTTCTGTATATGGTAAATTTGTATTCTGTCGTGTCTCTGATTATTAAAACATCAAGAAAAGGAATTTTGTTTTCTGTTTCCCATTCAACTTTAAATTTGATGTTGGGCACTAATGCGTTTAATTTTGAAAGGAATTCATTAAAATTGCCCCACCTATTATCCCAAAATGTTAGAATATCATCTACATATCTCATCCACAGCATGTTTGGGGTTTTATTGCATTTATTACTGTAGTTTCAAAGTATCCCATGTACAGATTAGCTAAAACAGGACTTAAAGGACTACCCATACTACACCCGAATTTTGCTTGTAGAATGATTCCCCGGATGAAAATACGTTATTAGATGCACATAATTAAATCAACTTTATTGTTTTGTCAAGCGCCAATGGGAAATTATCTGAATAGGGGGATAATTTTTCTCACAAAAACTGAAGAATGTCCTGTATATATATATATAATATATATATATATATATATATATATAGTATATATATAATATACATATAGAATCACTAGATACCTTGAGTCGTCCGCCAAGGCGACATCTGATATCGCGAAAACTAGAATGCAAATCTAGCCAAGTACTAGAATGTAAAACTCGAAGTTACGCCCAAAATGCAGATCTGTCAAGAGGAGGGTATTTACGTCCGGTGCTCAAATCCATTTACAACTTAATGATCTCGTTGGATGGGCCGATTTGTGATTAGGAGACTGAACAAAACGACCTGATTTCAATATCGAATCAGAATCTAATCTAGTCAAGTGTTCCTTGACATTTAACTTTACATATATTATATATATATATATATATATTATATATATATAGATATATATATATATATATATATATATATATATATATATATATTTATATATACATGTGCGTGTGTAATATATAAAATATATATATATATATATATATATATATATATATATATATATATTATATATATATATATATATGTATGTATATTACATATATATATAGATATATATATATATATATAATATATATATACGTATATATATATAAAGAGATATTCCTTTCGACTAAGTAAAGGACGAGAAGTCGAAAGGCCTTGCAGACCTCCATCATTTCTGTTTCCCTCGTGGGGTTTGTATTTATTTATTTATCAACGTTCCATATTTTCTTGATTGAGTTTATATATTATATATATATATTAATATATATATATATATATAATATATATATATATATATATATACTTATATATACACATAAATAATACATAGTATGTATACATATAATTGTTACTCTGATTGGCAATAAGGAGCTACAGTAGAATTAACAATAAAAATATGTGCTATCTAATAAAATTCTGAAAATAAATTCCACCCCCCACAAAACCTAATTTTATTTTATGACTCTTTACATCTAAAGTTCATAAACTACGTCTCATATCAAGCAACGAAATCAAATCCAATAATATTTTTATAAAAATCAAATTCACTCAATCTTAACATACTCACATCCAAAACATCTCACTCGACTTGGAACCCGATATGACATTTATCGACTAAATGATTCGAGACGCAGTCTCATTTCCCAGCTCACCTTTCGCCCAGGTAAGATGGCTTAGAGCTCCCATAATAGGAGACGCTCTCCCAGTGTGGTAAGGTCATTACGAACTGGGTCTTCTGATCCTCTTGCGAAATTCGGATAAGACTGTGGGACCATTTTTCATGCCTTGCGAGCGGGTGGAAGTGAAGAGTGTGATTAAAATTATGTGATATATATATATATATATATATATATATATATATATATATATATATAATAAATCTATATATACATATATGTATGTAAATATATATATATATATATATATATATATATATATATATATATATATATATAATATATATGTGTGTGTGTGTGTGTGTGTGTATTATATATACATATATATATATATATATATATATATATATATATATATATATATATATATATATATATATGCATAATATATATATACATATATATATATATTATATGGTGGGCACATTTCAATAAATACCAAAACATAATACAGATTTTTTTAAATAATTTTATTGATTAATGGTTTCTTATGCCATTATCATTAGTCATAAACTGATTATTATTACGTAATATTATTTGTATCATTTTACATTGTCAGTTGAATACATTGTACAACTTTAAATTACTATATTTCAGTTTTTGAAATTCATAATTCATATTCATATTTTTTCATTTTTGTAACCTCAGCTATATGGTGAGTTTGACCGTTTCGTTTAAATGCGTCTAGATAAAAAAAGAAAAAAGTTATTTTCAATTGCTATAATTCAATTAAATGCCTTTTCTTTAGCGTTTTTATTTTTCTTACTATCTCCCACTGATTTTTATGGGTGCGTCTTCGACTTAAGTTCGTTGTTTCACAGATGAATAAATTTGACTTAACACAAGATTACCGTCAGTTCTGCTCAGTAAAACAACCAGAGATATTTGCTCAGACGCGTGGTTCATGCTGCTCGTTTTTTTTTTTTTTTTTTTTTTTTTTTTTTTTTTATGAAGACTTGGCCCAGGAGTGTACTCCGAACAACTCCTTTCACGCCCACTCCACACTCCACGTTGTCCCTGACTCCGCGTAAATGTATTGGAAACATTAAATCCTGAATAGTAGACTGTGGAGTGGAATTTGGAGCGATAAAGGAAATCAAATAAGGTGGTAATTCATGGTTGGAGAAATATGAAATTGTGGACTTGTATTTCAATCATTTACTTATATTTGTATCTACTTATCTGAGTTGTTAACTTATTTTTGTTCTTTTCTGATATGTGTGATTTCTTATTTCTGTATTTCCTATTACCTTCTGTTACTTCTTTCAAATGAACATCTTAATATTCTTTGGAAGCTTGGATTTCAAATTCATAGTCTCTGTGGTCTTGTACAAAATGAATTGGGTCCATATGATAATAATAATAATAATAATAATAATAATAATAATAATAATAATAATAATAATAATAATAATAATAATAATAATAATAATTGAAGCAGTGAATAGGGGTTCGTCTAATAATATTTAATAATGATAATAATAATTACTATAGTAATGATAACAATTGAACCAAATGAATAGGGTTCATCTGATAATAATAATAATAATAATAATAATAATAATAATAATAATAATAATAATAATAATAATAATAATTGTTCCAAATGAATGGGGTTCATTTAATAATAATAACATTAATAATAATAATAATAATAATAATAATAATTAATAATAATAATAATGATAATAATAATAATGAATGGAAGGCTATGTAGAAAGGATTAAGGAACCACGTCTTCCCTATACCAGTAGCACACAAACTCATAATGACCAGAGCCTCAACATCAAATTCCCGATAGATAAGCATAGACACCACCAGTTAACGCACACATCTCCCAGCTTCCGTTGGGACCTAAAGGCATTCCCTGTAGCTCCCCACGATTCCGGACTTTCTTTTTTTTTGTTTTTTTTTTTTTTTTTTTACAGCAGCTCCCTAATCGGGAGATCGACGTGAGCTATAAATTCAACACCTGTGATGAGTGCCAGACCTCCCCCACCCACCCACCCCTCCCTTCCTCCCTCCCCGTGTGCCGTATCACTGGAAAGGTGAGGGTTGTAATGGGTAAATCCTCAGTCTCGTGTTACGTGAATTTTTGTTTCTACCTATCTGGTGAAGAGGGTGTTGATCGATCAAGGTGAATTCTTTATTTGGGTTCTCAGGAATTTTATGGGGTAGAGGCTTGGGGTTGAATGTCGTTCAGGAAAAAGTTATTATTATTATTATTATTATTATTATTATTATTATTATTATTATTATT
The DNA here is from genome assembly GCF_015104395.2 of Macrobrachium nipponense. Lineage (NCBI taxonomy): Eukaryota > Metazoa > Arthropoda > Malacostraca > Decapoda > Palaemonidae > Macrobrachium > Macrobrachium nipponense. Next base: position 6,100,152 of record NC_061088.1, on the reverse strand, counting down.
ATTATTATTATTATTATTATTATTATTGGGTAGCAATCTCAATTACGAGGGCACAAGTAATGTTCTTTATGGTCCACAAATAATATACTGATGGAAGTAGTGGTTAAATTTTGTAAGACTATGTAATTTTATAAAACTATTTAATTATAAAATTTTACTATTGTTCCCTTCAGTATATTATTGTGGACCTTAAAGAACATTATTATTATTATTATTATTATTATTATTATTATTATCATTATTATTAGTAGTAGTAGTAGTAGTAGTAGTAGTAGTAGTAGTAGTAGTATTTTTATTATTATTATTATTATTATTATTATTATTATTATTATTATTATTATTATTATTATTAGAAATGACTGTGAGTTTATGATGTCCATTCACCAGGGGGACATGGTACCATTCAAGATTATTATTATTATTATTATTATCATTATTATTATTATTTTTTTTTTTTTTTGCTCTATCACAATCCTCCAATTCGAGGGTGGTATTTATAGTGTGGGGTTCCGAGTTGCATCCTGCCTCCTTAGGAGTCCATCACTTTTCTTACTATGTGCGCCGTTTCTAGGATCACGCTCTTCTGCATCAGTCCTGGAGCTACTTCAGCCTCTAGTTTTCCTAGATTCCTTTTCAGGGATCTTGGGATCGTGCCTAGTGCTCCTATGATTATGGGTACGATTTCCACTGGCATATCCCATATTCGTCTTATTTCTATTTTCAGATCTTGATACTTATCCATTTTTTCCCTCTCTTTCTCTTCAACTCTGGTGTCCCATGGTATTGCGACATCAATGAGTGATACTTTCTTCTTGACTTTGTCAATCAGCGTCATTATTATTATTATTATTATTATTATTATTATTATTATTATTATTATTATTATTATTATTATTATTATTATTATTATTATTATTATTTATGAAGATAGCAAGTAACAGACTACCTGGGAGGGTATGATGGCCAATATCTTGGGGGACAGAGCACACTGAAGATTATTATTATATATATATATTTTTTTTTTTTTTTTGCTCTATCACAGTCCTCCAATTCGACTGGGTGGTATTTATAGTGTGGGGTTCCGAGTTGCATCCTGCCTCCTTAGGAGTCCATCACTTTTCTTACTATGTGCGCCGTTTCTAGGATCACACTCTTCTGCATCAGTCCTGGAGCTACTTCAGCCTCTAGTTTTGTAGATTCCTTTTCAGGGATCTTGGGATCGTGCCTAGTGCTCCTATGATTATGGGTACGATTTCCACTGGCATATCCCATATCCTTCTTATTTCTATTTTCAGATCTTGATACTTATCCATTTTTTCCCTCTCTTTCTCTTCAACTCTGGTGTCCCATGGTATTGCGACATCAATGAGTGATACTTTCTTCTTGACTTTGTCAATCAACGTCACGTCTGGTCTGTTTGCACGTATCACCCTATCCGTCCTGATACCATAGTCCCAGAGGATCTTTGCCTGATCGTTTTCTATCAATCCCTCAGATTGGTGATCGTACCACTTATTACTGCAAGGTAGCTGATGTTTCTTGCACAGGCTCCAGTGGAGGGCTTTTGCCACTGAATCATGCCTCTTTTTGTACTGGTTCAGTGCAAGTGCCGGGCATTCGCTTGCTATGTGGTTTATGGTTTCATTTTTCGTATTGCACTTCCTACATATGGGAGAGATGTTATTTCCGTCTATCGTTCTTTGACTATATGGTTCTTAGGGCCTGATCTTGTGCCGCTGTTATCATTCCTTCAGTTTCCTTCTTTAGCTCTCCCCTCTGTAGCCATTGCCAATTGTCATCGCTGGCTAGTTCTTTAGTCTGTCTCATGTATTGTCCGTGCATTGATTTGTTGTGCCAGTCCTCTGTTCTGTCTGTCATTCTCCTGTCTCTGTATATTTCTGGGTCTTCGTCTACTTTTTTTATTAGTCCTTCTTCCCATGCACTCTTTAGCCACTCGTCTTCACGGTTTTCAGATATTGCCCCAGTGCTCTGTTCTCGATGTTGACGCAGTCCTCTATACTTAGTAGTCCTCTCCCTCCTTCCTTTCGTGTTTTGTATAGTCTGTCCGTATTTGCTCTGGGTGTAGTGCTTTTGTGTATTGTCATATGTTTCCTGGTTTTCTGATCTATGCTGCGGAGTTGTGCCTTCGTCCATTCCACTATTCCTGTGCTGTATCTGATTACTGGCACTGCCCATGTGTTTATGGCTTTGATCATATTTCCGGCGTTGAGTTTTGCCTTGAGTATCGCCTTGAGTCTCTGCATATATTCTTTCCTGATCGTGTCCGTTCATCTCTTGTGTTTTATATCCCCTCCTTCCATTATTCCAGGTATTTGTATCCTGTCTCATCTATGTGTTGCTCCCATCTGGTAGCTTTATCCCTTCAGTTCTCGTTACTTTGCCTTTTTGTATGCTGACTAAGGCGCATTTTTCTATTCCAAACTCCATCCTGATGTCCCAAGATACAATCCTTACAGACTGGATTATGGTATCTATTTCCTTGATGCTCTTACCATACAGCTTGATGTCGTCCATGAACATCAGATGGTTGATTCTGTTGCATCTTTTCTTGAGTTGGTACCCGGCATCCATCTTCTGTAGTACTTTTGTCATGGGAATCATGGCTACTACGAAGAGTAGTGGGGACAGTGAGCCGCCCTGGAAGATCCCTCTCCTGATATTAACCTCTGCTAGTCTTATTCCAGAGCTTGTAAGTATTGTATTCCAGTTGCGCATTGTATTTTTGAGGAAGCTGATGGTGTTTTCCTCTGCCCCATATATTTTCAGGCATTCTATTAGCCATGTGTGTGGTATCATGTCGAAGGCTTTTTTATAGTCTATCCATGCCATGCTTAGGTTGGTTTTCCTTCTCCTACTGTTCTTCATTATTATTATTATTATTATTATTATTATTATTATTATTATTATTATTATTATTATTATTATTATTATTATTATTATTATTATTATTATTATTATAACCAAAGACATAGCAATATATATGAAAGAAACTAGTCCAATGGGGAACTTCCCTACTAATAAGCATGCACAGAACAGACAGTCAAGTAATGGCATAAAATTGCTTGTTGATACTTTACATTCCTTTCAGAATTTCAAATCAGCAATCAAGGTGAATTAGTGTTAAGTACATGTTATACCTCTCTGCAACATTGAATCTGTTAAGATGTTTTTGCATAAGCGAGATTTATGAAGGTTTCAGCGCAACCTGGTCTGTTCTCATTCCGAGGGAGTACAGAATAATTTTTGTTTAAGTAGTTGGTTTGGATTTTGTAGGAAATTGTTAAAAACTGGGATGTTTTAGGTGGTATTTGAACAGCTAGTATTTTAAGACTTCAAAATCAGTGCAAAAGAAATATGTACATTACAAGATTATTGTAAAAGATGCTCGTATAGACTTCACAATCATTATGAAAAATAATTCAAAATCTTGTAGACTACAAAAGCATTAAAAAAACATTCGTGGGCCTGAATATCAAAACAAAATATACTTGCTTGCTTCCAAGCAATGCAAACGAAACTCCCAGACTGCAAAATCGATGAAAAAGAGGCGCTTCTTGGCACTTCGCTTTCCTCTCATTAGCACGTACAAAATGAAATACAAAATCGGAATTGACAGCAAATTAAATTATTTCTGGAGACTTCAGTGCTACCCTAACCTTGCTGATTTCGGAAGACCTTTAAAAATAAAGATAAATTAAAGTCAAGATAATTAGCAACACTCCACTTTCCCAACTCTGGCTACCTTTGTATTTGAATCCCACTTACCAAGAGCTACAAGAACAACAGCAAAAATAAAAAAAGATAAATAAATAAAAGTGGTCTGCTTTCCCCCTCTTATCCTCCTCCTTCTCCTTCGCCTTCGGTCGACGGGTCAGGGATAACTAGAACAATATTCTTTTCCTTTCCTTTTATTTGTCCATTTTTTTGTGGGCGCTACCTGTGGGTCGCGAGGTATTGCAATATGGGAAAGATTGAGATGGGCGTGTACGGTAAAGTGGGTCTTAGGGCGATGGTAAGGAGAGATGTAATTTGAATGATTTGAATCCTATAATTTGAGATGGATCTGATAAATACATTATGTTCGATCCATAGCATTGCATTGTGGGAAGGATTGTAAGTGCAATATGAAATGGATCTCTGAAGAATGTATTTTTTATTCTATTTTCGATTTCTTGTTTATTATCGACTGCACTGGATCTATCACATTGCATTGTGGGTAAGATTGTAAGTGCAATATAAAATGGATCACTGAAGAATGTTTTATTTTTTATTATTTATCTCTTGGTTATTATCGACTGCATTGGATCTATAACATTGCATTGTGGGAGAGATATTAAGTGCAATACGAAATGGATCAATGAAAAAAAAATTTATTTTTTATTTTTCGGTTAGTATCGACTACATTGGATGTGTAGCATTGCATTGTGGATAAGATTTTAAGTACAATATGAAATGGATCCCTGAAGAATATATTTTTTCTTTTATTTATTTATCTCTTGGTTATTATCGACTACACTGGATCTGTAGCATTGCATTGTGGGAAAGATCTTGGAAGTCTTGATATAAAATGTATCATTAAAGAATGTATTTCTTTATTGTTATTTTCGATTTCTTGGTTATCATCAATTATATTGGATCTTTAGCTTTGCTTTATGGGAAAGATCTTGAAAGGCTTAATATAAAATGGATCCCTGAACAATGTATTATTATTTTATTCAATTTCAAATTTCCAGGTTATTATCGATTATATCGGATGTATAGCATTGCACTGTGGGAAGCACTTTGGAAGCCGTAATGTTGGATGGATTCCATAGAAATGCATCATAATGGATGAATTTTATTACATGATATAGTGTATAGTGGATCTGATTACTCATTCTTTCCTTTCTCCCTTTTTTTTAATTCAACCTAACATAGCTAATAGTGAAACTTAAAACAATGCATTATGGGAAAGATAAGTGAGTATAATCGAGACATAATTTCTGTAATTATTATTATTATTATTATTATTATTATTATTATTATTATTATTATTATTATTATTATTATTATTATTATTATTATTATCAAAATAATGTGTCGTGCAAATAAATGTACATAAATACATAAAATTAATCCTATAAATGAGGAACAATTATAATTTTCGTGTTTACAATCATTTTCGCATCAAGAGAATTCGCAAAGAAAATCATTCTTAGAAAGAAGACAAATCCAGCAATAAATCGTATGATTAAACCTAGGCACAATCTTTTTTATCGATCTAGATCAAAATATAGTGCCAAAGGTGATATTAGCATAAAACATACATCACAATGCAGATCAGTTTCCCTTTGGAGGTCAAAGTTCACGAACGCATATTTTCATATTTACCGAAATGTGTCTCATCGAAAATGATTTAACCTTATTTTAAACTGATATCCTGATAAAGTGCCCATTTATTTATTACTTCATCCATATTATTTCTTATGAGGTTATACTGATTTATAAGACCTACTGACGTATATATATAAAGATTTATATTTTCGCATATATATTTTATTTTACAAGCAAGACACCCTGGGTTCGAGTCGTGAGGGAGGCTGAACGCTTTGGTCCTGTTTCTTGAAATCACAGTTTTGCTTTGTTAATCTTGGAAGGTAGTTGGGTGTGGGACGGGGGGTGGGGGGGGGGGGGCGCTGGTGGCGGTTGGGTGTCGACTGTGCTGGAGAAGGGGGTTGGGAATATACATATAGTCTCATCCTAAAAAATTTATTAAAGTTATAAGATTCAAAAAGTTATATATATATAATATATGTATAATATATATATATATATATATATATATATATATATATATATATATATATATATACAGAGAGAGCAGAGATAGACAGAGAGAGAGAGAGAGAGAGAGAGAGAGAGAGAGAGAGAGAGAGAGAGAGAGATAAATTTTATTGGTTACCACTCATACATGCAAAATACGTATTACACGTCCTGCATACAATGACTCATTGCCAGATACATACTGAAGATGAGAAGCAAATGTGCTTATGGAACGACATATAATATAAAAATGGAAAGACATTCGCTGAACATATACGCTCGTCATAAGGTATATAGTACTCGCCTGACAGCTTACAAGGTTAGCTAAATGGTTAAGGGTGTTGCCTATTGTTTGGTTTGGTTTTTTTTCCCCCCCAATTATTTTTCTTATTTTTTTTCTTCTCCTTCGCGCGTAAAACTTATATTTTCCATTTCCTAAAACAGAAACAGAGAGAGAGAAGAGAGAGAGAGAGAGAGAGAGAGAGAGAGAGAGAGAGAAAGGGCTTTGATACAGACAAAGAGAGTGCAAAGAAGTGAAGCTTCATATATGAAATCATAGTTTTTATGTTAAATTGTCTGTAAGTTATTTCATACAGTTCATTCACTTACAGTAATATCTTTGAATTCTTGATGATTAGTTCAGCAATATCACAATCAAAATAGATTGTCAATTCTTTTACATACATCAATATGATCAGTGAGATAATGAACATTACCACCTAATTACTTGCTAAATATTATATTAAATCAACCCCTGAATCTGATGACCTTCTTAAAGGAAAGTCATAATGAAAATGGGCGTTTGCAGAAATTTGCGGAAATAATTACAAAACATAAAATTCTCGAAAATTATTTTTCGAATGAATCATATAGATTATTCGATTGATTTTTTCAATGAAATATGCAGATTTTTTTAAGCTATATTTTTCACCTTTCTTTTGAGTAGACATGAAGATGAGAATATCGTAGTCATTGATATTAATTATATTAATTATACACTGGAAGCCAATTGCAACTTTATTTTCAGAAGAAGAAAATGTTCATTACCATCACAATCTCATTAAAAATAGAAACCCCAGACCCTTCTGAACCACAAGTAGTCTTTTGCAAATGTCACAAGTGAATGAATCCATGTCAGGAGAAGGTCAGGTCACTCAGGTAAACAAAGGGTAGGGAAGGTCAAGGGGCTTGAATAAACAATGATTAGTACATTTCTGACAGACAGGGGGAGATGCCATGTTTTTTAAATCTTTTATTAATGATTTGATTCAAGTTCTCAGGTGTAGCTGGAAACGTTAGAGAATCTTAAACGTTTTCAGAAACATATCTTTATTATTTCCCCACTTACAATTATTAATAATCAATAGAGAATTTATTTGTTTATTATATTCTAAAATCTAAACTTAACTTCCTCTACCTTTATGACAGGTGATTGGCATTTCAGACTGAGATCAGATCTTGTGAGGAAGCTTTTTTTTCTGGAATAATGTTAACAGAAACCTACGAAAAACGTTCTCAGACGAACTGTACGGGTGAATGTTTGATCTAAAATTATCTAATTTATCAGCTATTTTTCACAAAACTTAACTTTAAATCCTTAGGAAAAACCGTTCATTTTACCTAAACCCAACTTCAGTCCATAGTAAGAAACGTCTATCCCGGACAGTGTCAACAGAAGCCAGAAAAGAGATCCCAGACGAACACTTCATTTCGAAGAGTGAATTCGCTGTCCATTTAAACCTCTCCTTCCCAGCTCTCACCCGCTGAGGTCAAAAGTACCCAACAAATTAGCCATTTGTAAGCACTTAAGCGCTTTTGCTGAATCATTCTTTTCTTTATCTCTCATTACCAACACCTGTATTAACTGATGTAGAAAAAGATCTCTTATATCAAGCCACTGGGAAATAGGGGATGACGCTCTTTTTTGATAAAAAGCAAAGTAGTTCTCATTCTTAGGTTATAAGTGAGATCATTTTGGCTCTCGGTATTTCTGCCAATTATCCTTATGAAAGTACGGACTATTAAATTGTTTACCTTAAGGTAAATAACCAAGCTGGAATGTATAAACGTCTGGTGTTATTAATTTAACATTATACAGCAACTGCTGTGAATGACAGCTGGTGAACTTTCTTTTTTTTTTAACTCTAACTCTTAAAATCTTAGCGCCTCGCCCTTATGTTTATGCTCACAATACAGCCCATTTTTTCTGTATTTACCTTTTCGTTAAAGGGGGTGGGGCCAGCAAAGGGGTGGGGGGATGATTGGGCCAGGTGTCAGTGCCATTAAAATCCAAGGGAATCTTGTCAGGTGGGTTATACCAGTGTACTAAAACGAAAGGTCAGATTATAAGGCTTTTAAAGGAAACGTTCCCAGGTTAATTACTGCATTTACCTGGTCCCTTGATTGTATTCTGAAACTAATGTACAGAGTATAGGTGCGTATATAATTCACCGTGATATTATTTCTGAGGATTATTTGGTTCATATGAAATTAATTTACTTTAGGTTACATTATTCGTATAAAAAAACAATTAATTTACACTGGCCTGATTAGGTATATAAATGAACTTTCACAATATTTAGTCTTGAAATTTCAAATTTGTCTGTAGTTTCATTCATGGCATTCTTAGCTTGATAATTACCCCAGTTAATACTAATTTATACTTCTATAAAAGATTAGTATACAAAATGTAAACTGTTTTAAATTTAATTGAATTTTGGTATCATACACACACATATACACACATATAATGTATATATATATATTTATATATATATATATATATATATATATATATATATATATATATATATATATATATATATATATATATATATATATATATATATATATATATATATATATATATATATATATATATATATATATATATATATATATATATATATATACATATATATATATATATATATATATATATATATATATATATATATATATATATATATATATATATATATATATATATATATATATATATATATATATATATATATATATATATATATATATATGATATATATGTATATATATATATATATATATATATATATATATATATATATATATATATATATATATATATATATATATATATATATATATATATATATATATATATATATATATATATTTGTTTACAACCACTTATTTCCGAAATAAATCTTTGGTATTTGAATTTGATCGTGAATATATAACTTGCCAACGTGACCTCAACAGTAATTACGGAAATCATATAAATTACATTAATTACGAAACGTAAACAAGGAAACGAACTTTCCTAATTACTGGCGTCTACCATTGCCACTTCGTTTAGCCCATCGTAATTAACAGCTTTGCATGGGTATATCACGCATACCCCGAAGGGGTACTTGGTGAAAGTTATACCTTTATATACCCACGTCGTTCCATACCCTTCTTCCAGACTTTGTTTGGGTAAGGGTATGTTTGTTCACGTATACTTTTTTACTTCCAAACTTCCAAATTGGAAGTATATGCGTTCATTTTACGCACAAAGACAGATATATATATTTGTATATATATATATATATATATATATATATATATATATATATATATATATGGTATGTATGTATGTATGTATGTATGTGTGTGTGTGTCTAACTCCTACCTTCAACTCCCAGGTTCAATATTAATTCTCCTTCTATCAGATTAGATTTATTAAGTTAATTGAGAAATAATGATGATATTGATCACAAATACCTTCATACTGGACAATTCATTAACATGACCGTGTGTTCTTTCAAGTCTTTTAAATAGCAGCAATCTGTTCTGGAAAATATTGTATATAACTTAAGTCAATTTTTTTCTTCTTTTCTTTATGTACAAAGTAATAACCTCTGACAAATTAGATAAACAATAATATGTAATGGCCAAAAGATCCCGTATGTGATATTTTACATATTCTACCAATCACCTTGCAAATGTCTTGCAGTTTATGGTTTATGGAAGGTTAGCTGTCAACCCGAAGACCTGAAATGACCTCCAAAAATAATGTATGATGAACAGGTATATAGACAACCGCGCTCAGGTGCTTAATTAGTCTTTACAAAGGACTGCCATGGAGCTTTTCATTACCTATCTGTTTACTTTGATTTGCGTTTGTTTATTTCAAATTCATTTCAGTTGGAGATTTGAAATAGTGCCGGTTAGAATTAAAGTAAGTTCGGTATTTCAACAATGTTTTTTTTTTATCTTAAGGTTCATACAGGCGTTATCTTTGGGTAGGAAAGGTTATATCATTATTAAAGTTTCTCTCTCTCTCTCTCTCTCTCTCTCTCTCTCTCTCTCTCCTCTCTCTCTCTCTCTCTTTTCTTCTCTTTTGCTAAATGTCTAGGCTTTTCCAGCTCCTGTATATTTCCTTGGCTAAGCTTTCGTCCAGAGTATGACCTTATACCACAATAGCCAATTTCATTTCCTCTACTTCCCTTCGTCATTCGTATTCTATCCCCGTTTGATTTATTTTTACTGGCCATTGTTTCCACCCGCGTCGCGTAAGACAGCGGCAGCGTCGCTATTGTTAACCTGAGACAAAAACTTGTCTCTCTCTCTCTCTCTCTCTCTCTCTCTCTCTCTCTCTCTCTCTTCTCCTTGACCTGCTACCATTCCTGCTAGGAGGATATTCTTCGCAGGAGAGACAGAGAGAGAGAGGAGAGAGAGAGAGAGAGAGAGAGAGAGTAGCTACTACTACCAAGGGGGATAATCTTTGGAGAGAGAGAGTAGCTCCTACCAAGGAGATGGTCTTAAAAGGAGAGAGAGAGAGAGAGAGAGAGAGAGAGAGAGTAGCTCCTAACAAGGGGATAATCTTCGAAGAGGAGAGAGAGAGAGAGAGAGAGAGAGAGAGAGAGAGAGTAGCTACTACCAAGGGGATAATCTTCGGAGAGAGAGAGAGAGAGAGAGAGAGAGAGAGAGGAGAATCTTCAAGGGGAGAAGAGATAGAGAGAGAGAGAGAGAGAGAGAGAGAGTACCACCAGATATCTTCGGAGAGAGAGAGAGAGAGAGAGAGAGAGAGAGAGAGTAGCTCCTAACAAGGGGATAATCTCCGAAGGAGAGAGAGAGAGAGAGAGAGAGAGAGAGAGAGTAGCTCCTACCAAGGAGATGTTCTTCGATGGAGAGAGAGACAGAGAGAGACAGACAGAGAAAGAGACAGAGAGAAGCTACTAGCAAGGTAATATTCTTCGAAGGAAGGAGACAGACAGACAGACAGAAAGCGAATATACTTTCGTCTTTATTTTAGTAGTTATACTTATTTATAGGTAGTCCCTTTTTTTTTTTTATTCCAGTAACAACATTTCTTTTTATAGGTATTTTCCCTTTTCTCTATTGTATCTTGATATGTTTTCATTATTCTAGTAGTAAAATGAGGCCAATTTCTTGGACCAAAACTCTACAATACATTATTTAAACATATCATATTAACATTGATGCCTTATACCAGTATCATTCCTATTTATCATTTTATTTAGTATTTTAACCTTCAAACGTACCATAAGTTACTTGTATTCCGGTAATGACAAGCAATTCAGATAATCCCTCTTGATGTCAGAGGAAAATCCGACCTCCCTCTAGTGCGTTTTCGCATACAATTCACTTTCACATATGAATTATTGCTTCATCAATGGCGCGTTTTACACTGCTCCTCCTTCTCCTCTTGAACATCGGCTCCAAAAGCGAAGAGAGAACTGTTTTGGAGGGTCCAATTGCGTGACCCTCCTCCAAAATGATGTACACTTTGCGAAGCATCCAGACAGACCTTGACATTTCGCGGCGTTTCGTCATCCGTGGCCCGTCGGCTTGGTATTTCGTTCGTTTTCTTTCAACTGGCTTGCGAGGGATATTCGTTTTGATGTTTATGTGACGTTATAGACTCGTTAACTCACGCGAAAATGCTGCACAAAAATTGAAGAATGGTAGGCAGAATTATTGCAGAAAGTGATGCAAAAAATGGAAGAGGAAAACAGAATTATTGTTGAAAGTGATGCAGAAAATGTAAGATGGTCGGACGAATTATTGTTGAAAATGTTGCAAAAAAAGAAGATGGCCGGACGAATCATTGTTGAAAATGTTGCAAAAATGAAGGATGACAGGTAGAATTAATGTTGAAAATGTTGAAAAATGAAAGATGGTAGACAGAAGTATTATTGAAAATGTTACAAAAAATGAAGTATGGAAGGCAAAATTATTCCGGAAAAGTTTTGCAAAGATGAAAGACGGAAGGCAAAATTATTCTTGAAATTTTTGCAAAGATGAAAGACGGAAGGCAAAATTATTCTTGTAAGTTTTGCAAAGATGAAAGTGGAAGGCAAAATTATTTTTGTAAGTTTTGCAAAAATGAAGGACGGTATGCAAAATTATTCTCGAAAATGTTGCAAAAATGAAGAATGAAAGGCAAAACTATTTGAAAGTTTTGCAAAAATAAAGAATGGTAAGCAAAATTATTCTTGAAAGTATTGCCAAAACAAAGGACGGAGGGCAAAATCATTCTTGAAAATGCTGCAAAAAATGAAGGAATGTATGCAAAGTCATTCTTGAAAAAGATGCAAAAAATAAAGGAAGGATTGGCAAAAGCGTTCTTGAAAAAGATTTTTAAAAATCAACGAAAGACGGTATGCAAAATTATTCATGAAAATATTGCAAAACTGAAGGATGGTACGCAAAATTATCCCTGAAAATATTAAACATTTCTATTATTCCCACTTCTATATTTCTTTACAACCATTTCCTTTTGCCGCAG
>NC_061088.1:6080054-6082554 GCF_015104395.2 Macrobrachium nipponense | reverse complement strand
CATGGACAGACAGTTTAGGCTCAGTAATTAAGGGAGGGTTAACATGAGAGGAAGTAATCATTAGTCCTTTTTTCGTCAACAGCATAAAAACAAGACCGTAGGCGTCTGTTATAGTATATTAGCCGCGGCCTAGAGAGATGGCTAGGTGAGCTCTATGTCTAAATTGCGAAGGTTGAATAGTATTATTATTATGAAATATAATAATTTCTTGGGTGTTTACAATATCGTTACCGGAAATTAGTTTGTTATCGATTAAAACAGCCTTGTGCTGGCACGGGCTCTTGCTCCAGGGCAGCCCGGAAAGTTACTGGAAGTAATGCTGTCTGTATGTTTATACATAGACACACACACACACACACACACACACACATATATATATATATATATATATATATATATATATATATATATATATATAAATATATGTGTGTGTGTGTGTGAGTGTGTGTGTGTGTGTATGTATAAACATACACAGCATTACTTCCAGTAACTTTCCGGGCTGCCCTGGAGCAAGAGCTCGTGCCAGCACAAGGCTGTTTTAATCGATAACAAACTAATTTCCGGTAACGAGATTGTAAACACCCCAGAAATTATTATATTTTTCATAATATATATATAATATTATATATATACTATATATATATATTATATATATATATATATATAGTAATTATATATACTATATATATATACTATATGTATATATATGTATATAACAGGAAACAAGACTAGCGTAGCCAATACACAAGAAAATAAATTTTATCAAATTAATTGTTCCAAATTAAGTTTTATGTATCTGAAACCCATTAAAAAAGAAAAGAACTTCATCTAAGCTTCCACTAATTACGGCCATACTAAAACTCGCGCATTTATTATTTCCATTTAAAAAATTAATTTTTATTTTTAAATCCAAAATATTTTTTCATTTTCTACTTCGCAAGGGACCTATGTTAGGGCATATGTACGGAGACAACATCTACAATCATATCCTGAATTTGGCTAGACTCTTATTTTCAAGGATCTAACTCTATCAATCAGCACCAGATCACTTTCATGCGTGTGAGGGCGGAATCCTCATAATTCCTAAGAGGACAGTGCCCGACCTCGCTCTCAATTTTTGTAGCTCCTTTACATAAACGCCCCCCGCCCCCCCCCCCCTTTCTTTAAAAAAAAAAAAAAAAAAAAAAACAATTGTTTGTATCGTGCTTGGTATACGCGTCTAAAACTACTTTCTCCGCGAATCTCGTCTTCAAATTAAACTCTCAGATGCTGCGCTGGTTGCCATGCAAACGAGATCTAGATAAGGCTTATTTACCTGACGAAAAAAGGGCATATAACACGGTACTGATGTTTACTTTCCGTACTGTAATGTACTCCAGCGAGAGCTGGGAATTCCGTAAGTCTTCGCCAGCATTCTAGTCAATTGTGTAAAAATTTCAGAGAGATTTAGCTTCTGTTTATTTTCAAAGTTAGAAAACCTGTCTCCCGAAGTAGATTGTGATGTATGGGTGTAAATTGTTTTTCTCCTTATGATTCAGTGGATGCCTGTACCCTTTCACATCTTTATAAAATTTAATATAATTTAAGTTGTCTGCATTCTTGTGCGACATGCGAGCACACTGAGAAAAATAAGCAGTTTTCATAATGCACAGAAAAAAGGAGGAATTCTTTGATGACCTCGATCATCCAGAGATTGAATTGTAATTCCTTTATGTGTCAGATCATCCGACACTTCAAACTAAACGATACTTTTCACATATCATTCTGCTGAATTACTCATACAACAAAAACATAAAACCTGAAATCCGCTTACCAATTAAAAGAACGTTCATTCATAAACCCTGTCTCGTGCTCAGTCAAACGTTTGAAATTGGCCCCAAACGTTTAATCAAATGGACGTCATATAAATGGTAGGCCATACCTATAGGCAAGGTCCTTTAAATATAGAGTATATTTAAAGGACCTTCCTTATAGGTTTTGTCTATCCTCTCATTATATCCTGGTCCCCTATATACTCCATAAAAGAACAAATGTAAAAAGACCCCTGCCATGTTGGTTGGAATTTTGATCGTAGCGGCACAGCTGTTTCACTGCAAAATCTCTGAATTTGACAAGTAGATAAAGGGACTTCATAATAAATATAGTTAATTCAATGGTTCTCCAAATGATTATTTGTTTATGACCTGTATTTGTACATAAAAGAGATTTTATATATGTATCTAATATTTCAGTAGGAGAAGGCTTATAGAATTAATTTACTGTGGCATACAGAAGACATTGTTGAGTACCTATTCATGAGACGCTGAGTTTAGATTAATTTTTGCAAAAAATGGAACTTTTTTTGTTCCTGATACAGCTAAGATTTCATTAAACCACAATGATGGTTAACACTTGATATTCAACTCTCCATTGCGTCATAGAAATCATTTTGACTTGTCAATCTGGTTTCTCCACTCGGTGAGCAAAACTAGATTCATTCAGATCTTCAGTATCTAAAAAA
>NC_061088.1:6072554-6075054 GCF_015104395.2 Macrobrachium nipponense | reverse complement strand
CTGTTGCTTTTGTTGGTGAAAACAGGGTGACCTGTTGAGAGAGAGAGAGAGAGAGAGAGAGAGACAGAGAGAGAGAGAGAGAGAGAGGAGAGAGAGAGAGAGAGAGAAATGAAGAGAGTGAATGTGAGAGTGAGAAAGAGAGTGAAAGTGTGTGTGGTGTGAGAGAGAGAGAGAGATAGAGAGGGAGAGAGAAAGAGAGAGAGAGTGAGAAAATAGAGAGAGAAAGATAGAAAGAGAGTGAGAGAGAGAAAGAAAGAGAAAGTGGGAGAGATCTATAGATAAAGAGAGAGACAAAGAGAGAAAGAGAGAGAGTGAGAAAATATAGAGAGAATAATAGAGTGAGAGAAAGATAGAAAGAGAAAGTGAGAGAGAGATAGAAAGAGGAAGTGAGATAGATAGATAGATAGATATATAGATAGACAGAGAGGGAGAGAGAGGGGGGGGGGAGGGAGAGAGAGAGGATCCACATAAATATACTGAGAGAGAAAAAAGTTAGGCGGAGAGACATAATAAGCCAGTTATATACAACAGCATAGAGACAGAGGTAATAAAAAGCTTGCAAGCTGGTTTTACGATCGCACTGAATGACTTCATCTTGTTGTTGATGCTGAGAGAGAGACTCGGTTTATGATAGAATTTATGAATACCTGCCCCACGTGTCGGGTGCTTATATCCGTGATATGTTGTGGTCATTAACTCTTCGAAAACAGGTGTACTGACGACATTACACCTGCACTCACTTAACAGGTCCATAATTCAATTCTCTTGTCGTATTTATCTAATTCACATCTACAGGTAAATAAACTTAAAGTCTTTGCTAAGTGATGTCTTATAATAGTCTAGACAAATCAAGGTAAAGAAACATACGTGGTCTATGACTTATTTCCTGTCCTAGCTTTTTACCTGTGGGAGTATTGCCATCGTGCGAGCTACTTATTTCCAAAACAAGTCAGAAGGCAAATCTTGTTTGTTTGTTCCTGTTTTTTGTATCTTTTTTTTTTTTTTTTTTTTAGTAAATAAGTATTCGTATTTTTAGAAATCATTTTCCTCCCAATTCTCTTTTTTCTTTTTTTTTTTTTTAGTCAAGAATATTCTTCAGGGAGTGTGATTGTCACAAGACTTTCCTGCAGAAGGCAAGAGGCCTTTTGCTCACATGATTTAGATTGTGGTTGCAACCCTCACGTCTCTGTCCCATTCCACTTTCGTGTCACCCCCCTAACCCCCCAACCCCCCCCCCCTCACCCCATCTCCCTAAACAGCACCATAAAAAACGAGGTCTCGCTATCAACTCGGTCACAGGAGTTACGATTTTATTTCTTGAGTAGTGATCGAATCATAAGTCTTACTAAGATTCAGTTATATTTCTTTTTTTTTTAAGACAACCAGGTTTTTCTTTAACTGTACTCATGACTTCTTTCTAGGAATCTGAACTTCATGATAAACAAATCTAATTGTATCAGTTTTTTTTTTTTTTTTTACACCTACAGCTGCCCAAAATAACTGCTGTAAACAGTGACTTGTATAGTCTTGCGCTTCCCTAAAAAAAAGAATTAAATTAAAAAAAGAATAATAGAATAAAATGAAATTGTGCCATAGTTGTTTCTTTCGTTTATAGCAGAGATGAACCATCCCAACAACGGCCAATTCCTGTATATAATGTCTTTTTTTTTATGTGTTAACTTACGTACCCTCGAAAAAGCCACAAAACTGAGCAGTAATTGCTTTTTTATTGCATGGGAACACCTCACCCAAAAATTGCCAGTTCCTAAATAAAATGACTAGTATTTATAGACAGAGCCAACCCAACAAATGCCAATTCCTGTATATAATGCCTTTTTTTATACCCTCGAAAAAGCCACATGACTGAGCAGTAATTGCTTTTTTATTGCATGTGAACACCTCACCCAAAATTTGCCAGTTCTTATATAAACTGACTAATATTTATAGACATCCGTGCCCTATAAAAGGCTACAGTTTTTTTTTTTTATTGCAAAAAGGACCTCCCCCAACCACTGCCAGATCCCTCAAAAAGGCTAAAGTTGTTAACTCAATAGAAGGACCTCCAGATCCTATATAAAGTGACATATATATACAGACTTGCGTTCCCTCGAAAACGGTACAAAATTGAGCCGTAACTTTTTTGTTGCATAGAAGGACCTCATGAACGTGTTAATCAAGGAGACACTGTGGAGTGTACATTTTATGTCGGTTCTAGCACTTAAATTTGCCCATCGAAGTCCGGCTAGATTTACAACTCTCGGAACGGACTCGCGTCGCTATAAATGATTTGTTGTACACGATGAGACACCTCGATTATGTCTGCTTTTTTTTTTAGTAGCTTTGCATGATTTTCATTATCGTTTACTAATTATACGGTTTAAATGACGTAGAATAAGGATTATATTCTATTTCTTAGTAACATAAATTTATTTTTCATTTTTAGGGAAAAAAAGTTATTTTTTCTCTATAAGTCTATTCACCTTTAACTAAGCAATTCTAT
>NC_061088.1:6047554-6067554 GCF_015104395.2 Macrobrachium nipponense | reverse complement strand
GCAAATGACTCCCAAAAGAAATGACAGAGACAAATGATTAATTGAACCGAACGCCAAGTTTAGCATAACCTATTATCGTTTTTTTTGTGGGGGGGGGGGGGGGGGCCGTGGGGCGGTTTCGTATCGTCGTGTCAAGGTTTATTTAATTCAGCCTTTAGGCAGGGCTACAGCATCAGCCGTGAGGAGAAGGTTTGTGAGTATACACACACACTACATTTATATATATCTATATATAATATATATATATATATATATAGATATATATATATATATATATATATATATATATCTATATATATATATATATATATATTATATATATATATGTATATATATATATGATATATATATATACTATATATTACATTATATATATATATATATATATATATATGTGTGTGTGTGTGTGTGTGTGTATATGCATGTATATAATATTATATTAAATATATATATATAATAATATATATATAGATATATATATATATAATATATATATGTGTGTGTGTGTGTGTGTGTGTGGTGTAGGTGTATGATGAGCATATATATAATATATATATAATATAGATATTATATATATGTGTGTGTGTGTGTGTGTGTGGTGTGTGTGTGTGTGTGTGTGATGTATTTATGAGCATATATATATATATATATATATATATATATATATATATATATATATAGTGTGTGGTGAAAAAAAAAGTGTGTGTGTTGTGTGTGTGTGTGTATGTATTTATGAGCATATATATATATATATAAATATATATATATATATATATATATATATATGTATATATAAATGCAAGTACAATTACATATGTATATATATACATTTATACATGCATTTATATATATATATATATATATATATATATATAAACATATATATATTTGTGTGTGTGTGTGTATGTGTGTGTGTGTGTTTGTGTGTGTGTTGTAAAACAATAATACAATATTATAATAACCCCAAAAATAACAATTCTTACAATGTTATTGATAATGTAAGTAATAATACCAATGAAAAGATTAACAGTAACAATAAACAAAATCTCGACCATACAGCAATACGAACATGAAATGTCATAAATATAACTCACCAACCTCAAAGACAGTAATAACCTCTAACATTGATCAAGGAATTCGGATAACGATCGAGAAAATCTGGTTAGGGCCGGTTGAGAAAGGGCCTTTCGTGGTCACTCAACCGTGCAGGGCAAAATTAGTCTAGCCTAGTGACTCTCTACTGGTTGGAGTCCCCACATAGTACTGGGTCAGCTTTCTGAGTGATTATTTTGTGTGTGTGTGTGTGTGTGTGTGTGTGTGTGTGTTCATGGTCGTGTTTTCTTATGTCTGGTTATTATTATTATTTTTTTTTTTTTTGAAGTTTCTCCTTTTTTAGAACTTTTGAACTAATACGTTTTTTATTTTCATAATTTTTTTGTAAATTTAAGTTTTTCCCTTTTTTCGGATCTTCTGAACTAATATGCTTCATTTTAATTAATTTTTTGTCTCCTACTTGGATCATTTATTTTTTTTCACTATTTTTTTCCTTCTAGTATGGATCTTTATATGTATCTTATGTTCATTAATTCCCTTATTTTTATTTTTCATTTTTCTACTTTTCTAGGTCTTTTGAATTAATGTGTTTTATTTTCATTAATTCTTTGTATCCTATTTGGATCATTTATTTTTATGTGTTTTCACTTTCAATCATTTTTTTCTCCTAGTATGGATGTTTTAAATGTCTTATGTTCATTAATTTTCTTACTTTTCGTTTTCTTTTTTCTACTTTTCTAGATCTTTTGAACTAATATGTGTTTTATTTTCATTAAGTTTTTGTCTCCTACTTGGATCATTTATTTTTATGTGCTTTCATTTTCACTCATTTTTATTCTCTTAGTATGGATATTTCATATGTGCCTTATGTTCATTAATTCCCTTGTTCTTATTTTTCATTTTTCATATTTTGGGAGTCTTTATATTGTCACTGACTTTCCTCTTTATGTCTCATATTTTGCATCGCATTAGTTTTACAACTTAATTTTCCTTATTTTCTACGAACATTATTATTATGTTCAATAATCAGCTCTTTAAATCCTCTCTTCGTTTGTATAATCCTATGGCATATATATATATATATATATATATATATATATATATATATATATATATATATATATATGTATATATATATATATATATATATATATATATATATATATATATATATATATATAAATATATATATATCAGTCAACCATATTAAGGAAAAATCTGTGACCAATTATGAACACCTCAAGACATCAGTCCTCTGATACAACAATGTTTTAACCAGTGAATAAAGAGATAAACTGGGAGATTTAAAAAATATATATATTTCAAAGGAATCTAACCCTTGTTGAGAGAAATCTCCAATAACCAGGCGACCTTTTGGAGGGCATGTCCCAGAATCCCAGAATCAAGGTCGTGGCGATAAACCCAAACGTATATCTGCGGCGGGGGAGTATGTGTGTTGTATATACATAAAACATCGTCTCGAGAAATTTGCAGCTTGTCTGTGCTTTCATATTACCAAGCAAGCAGATTCACTTACTCCCACTTCTCCATGAAGGTTAATGTGAGAGCTCTATCAGCTGACAAAAATCTTATTTAGAATTTTATTTATTTTTCAGGGATTCGTGGTTAGGGTATGCATATTGGATGTCTGTTTTGGGAGGGGTGGGGGTAGAAAATCTTACTGAGAATGCTGTTCTGTATTTCAGTATTCAGTGTTAGGATATGCCTGTTGGATATCTCTCCTTTTTCCGTTTTGGCAAAAAACTTACTCAGAATTCTATTTTGTATTCCAGGTATTCAGTGATAGCATATGCCAACTAGATATCTATTTTATTTGTTTATTTTTCTTTTTTTAGTTTACTTAGAATTTTTTATTCAAGGTATTCACTAATAGATATGCCGACTTGATGTTTTTTTTTTTCATTCTGGGCAAAAATATTATCGAGAAATCTATTTTTTATTCCAGGTATTCAGTGATAGTATATGCCGGTTAGATTTTTTTTTTCTTTTGCGTTTGCCAAATATCTTACTTACAATTCTATTCTCTATTCGGTGTTCTTCGTATTCAATGATAGGATGTGCCTACTGGACTTTTTTTTTTTTTTTTTTAACGACAAGTTTCTCTTTTTTCTTTTTTTTTGCAGCATCAATATTAATAAATTTCAAAATCTAAAACTTTCTAGCAACATGCTCTTCGGAAGCTTGAATATGAAGAAGACAATGGCTCTGTAGGCTTCTTCCATATGAATAGGGGTTGGTCTTCTGTATAATAATAATAATAATAATAATAATAATAATAATCTTTGTAAACTTGAATTTCAAGTCATGGGCTTGTTCCACATGAACAGGGTTCTCCTTCTGATTATAATAATAATAATAATAATAATAATAATAATAATAATAATAATAAACATCTCACAAACAGCTGGGAAAGCCCCGAAGGAACCGAATACGTCGTGAAATACGTAGCGGACGAGAAGGGCTACAGGGTCCTGGAGTCCAACGCCGTGCCTTCTGCAGGAGGAATCCGCGCCGACGGGGAACAGACCGACCTCGAGGGCGACGAAGATGACGACGATAAGCGAAACTCAAAACCTCTTAATTAATCCACTATTGACGAGGATTAACGGAGATTAGAAGGAGTGAGGATAAATGCCTTGTTAAAGACCACCTTTAGTTGGTGGTTGTACTCAACCCACTGTCTTTATTCAGTGAGTTATTTCTTTTTCTGTCTTTTATTTATTCTTGCTTATTCTGACTTTCTTCCGTTCTCGGACGACTTATTTATTATTCAATAAAGCCAGTACTTAGAATGAAAGTGATTTGATTCCGAGACGCATTAGAATATTGTGATTATAAGTACACTTTGTCAGGAGACCATTTTGAAGAATGGAACCTTTATTCGATGAGCATTTGGGAGAGTGGAACCCTTATCAGAAGAGAATTTGGGATGCTGGAACCCTTATCAAAAAAGCTTTTTAAAGAATGGAACCCTTATCAGAAAGACACTTTGATGGTGGAACCCTTATCAGAAAGGTAATTTAAAGATTGGAACCCTTATAAGAAGGGCATTCTGAAGAATGGAACCTCCTTTATGAGAAAGGCATTTTGAAGAATGGAACGCTTGTCAGAAAGGCATTTTGAAGGGTGGAACCTTTATCTGAAGAGCATTTAAAAAAAAAATGGAACCTTTAGCAGAAAAGCATTTTGAAGGTGAAACTTTTATCAGAAAGGCATTTTGAAGGGTGGAACGTTCATCATAAAAGCATTTTGAAGAATGGAACCGTTATCAGAAAGGCCTTTTGAAGGTTGGAGCCTCTATCAGAAAGGCATTTTGAAGAATGGAACCTTTTTCAGAAGAACATTTGGGATAATGGAACCCTTATCAGAAAGGCATTCTGAACGGTGGAACCTTTTTCAGAGAGCCATTATGAAGAATGGAACCTTTTTCAGAAAGGCAATTTAAAGAGTGGAACCTTTATCAGAAAGGCAATTTGAAGGGTGGAACCTTTTTCAGAAGTGCATTTTTTAAAAAATGGAACCTTTAACAAACAAGCATTTGGAAGAATGGATCTTTTATCCCAAGAGCATTTTCGATGAATTGAACCTTTATCGGTAGAGCATTTGAAGAAAATGAAACTTCTATCAGTAGAGAATCTTGAAGAATGAACCCTTAATCAGAGGAGCATTTCGAAGATGGATCCTCTGAAGAGCATTTTGAACAACGGAGCCTCTATCAGGGGACCATTTTTTAAAAATGGAACCTTTATCAAGTGAGGCATTGAAGACGGTATATTCTATCATGAAAATATAATGGAAAACTGGCTTTCTCTGTATGTCAGTGATCTCGTTGGCTCACAATAACAACCTCTGCATTTTGAAGAACTAATAAATAAAAAGTTATATTGTTTTGAAATATAATCTATTGCTCTATTGTAGCAAACGCTTAATTTCCGTTTTATTACTAATTGGTAGGCGAATTATAAAACTGGGAAATAATGTTTATCGTTTATTTACAATAACCTTAGAAAGATTCAAAATCGGAGGGTACAAAAATGACCTCCCATGAAGGCAGTGTTAGAATAAATAAATAGATAACTGAAGTCATGGTCGGTCTATGAAAGAGAGGAAATATACAAACTGAAGCAGAGAAACAGAGAGGACAAAGTCTTGAGCAAAAGTCTTGGAACATCTGGCTTATTTGTCATCATCTTCTTCTTCGTCGTCTTCGTCTCCTTCGAGGTCGGCCTGTTCCCCGTCGGCGCGGACTCCTCCTGCTGAGGGCACGGCGTTGGACTCGAGGACTCTGTAGCCCTTGTCGTCAGCGATGTACTTGACCACGAATTCGATTCCTTCAGGACTTTCCCAGCTGGAAAAGGAAGAGAAAGGTGAGTCTAGTTTTCATCTGAATGGTTTGGACAACATTTACTCCTTAGGAACCAGCTGTTTTGGTTCTGCGTTTTAGCCTTGATAAATATGTTAAGAATTGTGTGGGAAAATAAAATTTAGGCCAAAGGCTAAAAAGCAGTTGCACTACGAAACAATTATTTGGGAGATGGTTAAGGAAAGTAAGATGAAAAAAAAAATTATGAATACAGGTACAATAACAGGACTGTCAGGGGCTGCAGCAAACGGCCAGAAAGGACACTTTAAAAAACCTAAAGTAATACCTACAGTGCCTCGTGAGAGGTGTACTGATAGCACTAGACCCTGCGGATTTGATAAGAGCAATAAGAGGTGATCTTGAGGTATATCGTTTAGTTCAACAATTTCAGATTAAAATGTTTATATAAGCTTTCCCTCGTATTTTAAATGCAAGCAGTCTTTCTTCAATATTTGCATACATTTGGATCTTTTCTCCCAAACACCCAGATTTACATTTTGTGATCGGTCAGCATTTCCTTGGCATCCCTCTCTAGATACAGGTATTTACTCTATTGCATATTACCCAGGTCACAATAGGGTACTGTACTATTATCATATTGACGAGCAATTCTCTATCATTAAGCAATATCATATGAGAAAGTTTTTATGAAACTAAACCTGGTAAATATTTCATACAAAACTTAAATAATTCAGTTTGAATCATATATTCCTAAGGGCTATGACTATACCCTCTGCGATGCCAATGGGGGCTGGGCACTGAAAATGAGACATGCCTTACACACGGCACCAGTGTCGACAGTAATGAAGCGTTTATCTTTCTCACCTATTCATTTAGCTTGTCTCTCACTCAGCTGTCTAACATCTTTAACTTAACCTTGATTTATTTTCAGTTCTCATTAAGAATCAAATCCTTCAGGTGAGTCCTATGGAATTCCTGCATTTTGACTCAGGAGCTCGTTTGACAAATAATAATCATTACTATTATCATTGTTATCGGTACTCGGGTTTGTTAATCCCAAAGAGAATTGTAAAATGACATAACGGTACGTAACGTCCGCCTACTTACGTGTATTCTCCAGTGACTGCTTTGCCGGGGGTTCCTTCTTGCTCGTGCTCGGCGTCATCGCCTTCGAAGTCCAGGATTTCGTCGGGGCGGGCCACGGCTACAGCCACTAGGCCTAGGGCGATCAGGAGCTGGAATGGAGAGGAACATCAAACTTGGAATAGTCGTAACAAGCGTCTATGAGAACAAGCACTGTCATTTACAAGATCTCTGTAATGCATCCCTCTGCTTAAGCTTATAAGTATCTTACAATCAGCTTAGATATGTCTCCCCATAAGCTTAGAAGTATCCTGCCATAGGTCTAGTAGTATCATACGAAAAGCCTAAGAAATATCCTACCATGAACTGAACAAGCACCGTCATTTACACGCTCTCTGTAATGTATTCCTCTGCTTAAGTTTATTAGTATCTTACAATCAGCTTAGACATATCTCACCATAAGCTTAGAAGTATCCTGCCATAGGTCTAGTAGTATCATACGAAAAGCCTAAGAAATATCCTACCATGAGCTCAATACCATCATTCCCAAAGCTTACAATAACTTCTCGTAGACTTGATGGTACCTCACCAAAAGCTTAGCTGTATCTTACCGTCAGCTTTGTAACATTTGAACTAAAAAGCTTTGATTTACCTTACCAAAAGCATATCAGTGTGATACAGAAAGGTTCAGAAGTATTTCACTATTTAGCAACGTACAACAACGAGCTGGGCATCATTTCATCAAACCCTCTGCAGTATCTAAGCACAATCTTAGTACCACTTATCCCTCAGCTCACCAATACCAAACAATAAGCTTAAGCACCATCATCTTACCATAACCTTCATGGTGAATAGACGACGAGTCTCTTCGGAAAGAGTTCCAGTGAGTGAGGGAGGAAGAGTATTGTACCTCAGGAGGGCGAAGCAGAAGGTTTTATATACCCGAGCCGAAATGTACGACCTTCACCCCCTCCCCCATCACAGTTCGTGTCTTGGGAGATAATAGGCTCCGGAGAGAAAGGAGGAACGGTGATAAAAAAGGAGAGAATATCGAACGTTTTGGCAAATGGCGTTTAGCGGTACGAAATGCGTAGTTCTTTATTTCTGCAATGGATGAGTCTAAAGCTCTCTAAATTAAAGGTACTACATAGGTGTAAAGTTTACAAAAATACAAGGAACGCATTGCATTGTTTGTCAAACGTTTTGGCAAATGGCGTTTAGCGGTAGGAAA
Organism: Macrobrachium nipponense; assembly: GCF_015104395.2. NCBI lineage: Eukaryota > Metazoa > Arthropoda > Malacostraca > Decapoda > Palaemonidae > Macrobrachium > Macrobrachium nipponense. The sequence goes on along the minus strand of NC_061088.1, from coordinate 6,059,842 downwards.
TGCGTTGGTCTTTATTTATGCAACAGATGAGTCTAAAGCTCTCCAAATTAAAGGTACTACATGGGTCTAAAGTTTACAAAAAATTAAAGGAATGCATTGGTTGATTTTTTTTCCTTAGTGATCGACGCACATACCTCTACATCCCTATAAAAACAAAGGAAATAGGTAGGTAATTATTTCCCAAAAATAAAGGATATACTTCGTTCTATATTTTTGCATGAGTAAAAGAAATGCATAGGTCTATAATTTGTAAAATTAAAGGAACTACATAAGTCTATATATTTGCAAATCAAAGTATATACATAGGTCTATAGCTTGTAAAAGCAAAGGAAATAGGTAGCTCTATACTTCTGCAGAAGTAAAGGAAATGTGTAGGTTTATAGTTTTGTAAAATGAAAAAAAGGGCCTAGTTCTATATATTTTGTAAGAGTAAAGAGAATACATAGTCTTATATTTTTGCTAAAGTAAAGGAAATAAGTAGGTATATATTTTTGCAGACATAAAGGATTTACGCAGATCTGTAGTTTGTGATATTAAAGGAGATATATGTGTGTTTATATTTTTTTTTAATCTAATGTATATACATAGATTTGCAGCCAATATATAACTGAAAACTCTAGGTCAGATATAGTTTGCTTAATTAACAAGAATATTACAAAATATCAAAGTGAGGATCCAGCAACGGCTTCATTGCCTTTCATATTCATTCACAAATGGTGACTACTATCGTCTGTTGGTCAATGCAGTCCTTTACTCTCTCTCTCTCTCTCTCTCTCTCTCTCTCTCTCTCTCTCTCTCTCTCTCTCTCTCTCTAAGTTTCACTTTTCATTACTATTTTTTTTTTACTTTTTTTGTGTTGCTATCCCAGCTTGTAAATGATACTTGTACCTCACACCTGGCTATATTCATTATTATTTTTTTTTTTCTGTCACAGTCGTCCTATTCGACTGGGTGGTTTTTATAGTTCTGGGTTGCGTCCTGCCTCCTTAGGAGTCCATCACTTTTCTCACTATGTACACTGTTTCTACTAGCACACCCTTCTGCATGAGTCCTGGAGCTACTTCAGCCTCTAGTTTTTCCAGATTCCTTTTCAGGGATCTTGGGATCGTGCCTAGTGCTCCTATGATTATGGGTACGATTTACTCTGGCATATCCCATATCCTTCTTATTTCTATTTTCAGGTCTTGATACTTATCCATTTTTTCCCTCTCTTTCTTTTCAACTCTGGTGTCCCATGGTATTGCGACAAATGAGTGATACTTTCTTCTTGACTTTGTCAATCAACGTCACGTCTGGTCTGTTTGCACGTATCACCCTATCCGTTCTGATACCATAGTCCCAGAGGATCTTTGCCTGATTATTATTATCATTAATTATATTATTATTATTATTATTATTATTATTATTATTATTATTATTATTATTATTATTATTATTATTTATTATTATTATTATTATTATTATTATTGTTTTGGAAGAAGACCCTCTTTTAAACAAATTCTGTGGAGTAAAATTGCAGAATTCAGCCAATTAATCTTATTTATTATCTTTTCTATTTTTCTTATTACTCGAGAGTAATAAAAATAATAGAAAAGATAATAATAAGAATAATTCGCTGAATTCTGCCATTTTATTCAACAGTATTATTATCATTATTAGTAAAGACAAATATATCACTTTCACCTTCGTGCTTTTTCTTAATTTTTCTTTGTATTCACACTACCTAATCTAGTTAAGTATAAAAATAGCCTTAACTAATATTTCTCGGTGTTTTATCCTATAATGATATCAGTTACTTTAATTTTTTTTTTAATTCTGAATTTTGAGTTTCCTCTGCATTTCCAATATTATCGACACCTGTTTTTTTTCTGATTCTGCCTCTTGTCCAGTCATGCATTTCGTTCTTTTTTTCAGGAAATTAATGAAAAGTTGCAATACACTGTACAATCATTTGCTTGGAAGCAAAAGGTTAAGAAAAGTGAGAGAGAGAGAGAGAGAGAGAGAGAGAGAGAGAGAGAGAGAGAGATGCTTTCATGCAGAGGAAGACAAGCATACTATAAGAGACAGAGGCAGAGACAGAGACAGAGAGAGAGTCACGTGATCTCCCTTACACCTTAGCATGACAGTGACCGTGTCACCTTTTGTCATATAAATTGGTATTTTTCGCGTTTTCTTCCATCAACAGATGAGGGGTAACTGCAACAGAAAAGAACATGCCACTTTTGCATCTTTTCTGGGAATCCAGTGTTTTTCCATAACTATAATGCTACTATCCAGTATCAAAAATAGGTTGGCAAGCACTTGCTACTTGACAGCAAGACAAATTAACGCAATAAGTAATAGATATATACGCTAGGTTAGGATAGGTTAGGTTAGGTTGGGACCGTGGGTTGGGCATTCCCATCTTCCCAAAAAAAATTGATAAGTAAATAAATAGATTAAAAAAGTGTTGAAATACAAGAAAAATAGTATTAGGGTAGTAATGCTTTGCATTTTGGCTTGAACTTCTGAAGTTGATGATGGGAATCTGTTATCAATAAGATTAATTCAGTTTTTCTGACGTGGGCTGTCGATTGAAATCATTCTTGGTTTTCATTATTTCTTTATTCTATAATTTAGCCCACTTCATTGCAAAGAGAAAATTCCCTTATTTGATACGTCCTAATATAATATATATATATATATATATATATATATATATATATATATACTATATATATTATATATATATATATATATCTAAATAAAAATATATATATATATAATATATATATATATATATATATATATACCATATATATATATATATATATGATATATATATATATATATATATATATATATATATTAGAGAGATATACTATATATAGCTATATATAGCTATATTTTAAAATATGTACCAGAATAATATGCGCAGAATTCTGGTGAATAAAATCAGTACACAGAATGCTATTATCTCTAAATTATATGTACGACCTGGGTCATATGCCCGACTCTGTTCTCATTATATGATAAAGTCAGAATTCTTATTACACATCTGAACTCAAAACGAAAAACAGGGGGTTTTGCATTTTGAGAGCCATAAGGATATTTGATGTATATTTTCATGAATATCATTCAATGAATTCTTCAATAATTAAAAAGGAAAACAGATAATCATAATAGAATCATATATAGTTTATTTACAATGACTTAGAGTGGCCATAGAGAGCGTTATGAACCTCGATAATTAACGAAGTTACTAAAAATAATAATTCAGGTGCTAAATTTGAATAAATAAATAATATCATAAGGAATCCAAATGAGAAAAGCAAAATAGGGTAAATGGGAGAATTAACTAGTTCTCTATGGAATCCCTCAATTATCCTTCGATGTCCTTATTATCTATTTATCGTCATCTTCCTCTTCGTCGTCTTCGTCTCCTTCGAGATCGGCCTGTTCCCCGTCGGCGCGGACTCCTCCTGCTGAGGGCACGGCGTTGGACTCGAGGACTCTGTAGCCCTTGTCGTCAGCGATGTACTTGACCACGAACTCGATTCCTTCAGGACTCTCCCACCTGCAGGAGGGAGAAGGGAGGGAGGTGGGTTTTAACTGCTTTTATTAACGTAGACTCTCTCTCTCTCTCTCTCTCTCTCTCTCTCAGTTGTTACAGATGGATTGTGAAAATGAGGATATCTAGATTACGTGATGATATCTCTCTCTCTCTCTCTCTCTCTCTCTCTCTCTCTCTCTCTCTCTCTCTTTGGGTATTTCTCTCGAGGTAAAATTCGTGTTATTTATTGAAGTATACAAGTAGATTTTTTTTACTTTCATCTTAAGTAAAATTCATGTTACTATTTGAGGTATGCAAGTAAGACTTTGAATTTTTAAAGCTATTAGTTAAAATTCGTGTCACTTATTGAAGTATACAAGTAGATATTTTTTTCTTGACAATTTTCTTAAGTGAAAATCTCATCAGTTTCACTAATTGAAACACTAGGCAATTCGCGAACATCCGACATAGCTACCTTGCCCTAACATTCCACACGGTACTTAACGTCTCTCAACTCACGTGTATTCTCCGGTAACTGCTTTGCCAGGGGTTCCTTCCTGTTCGTGCTCGGCGTCATCGCCCTCGAAGTCCAGGATTTCGTCTGGGCGGGCCATGGCCACAGCCACTAGGCCTAGGGCGATCAGGAGCTGTGGAGGAGTCAAGGAATAGGATATGACTTTAGGAGAAAATACATTATAATTAAAAATCTGACACAAAACTTAACAGCATCCCCTTTACAGTATCAATATTAAACTAACATTATCTTCAAATTCTTACCAGTATCTTACCATAAGCTTGGTAGCATCTAAGCATAAGCTTCGTAGCTTCTAAGAAAAAGCTTAATAGGATTTTAGCAGAAGCTAAGTAACATTTAACCATAAGTCCAACAAGATTTTAACAGAAGCTAAGTAGCTTCTAACCATAATCTTAACATGGTTTTAACAGAACCCAAGTAACGTCTAGCAATAAACCTAACAAAATCCAACAAGTAACTCAGTCCCAACTTACCATAACCTTCATGTTGAAAGACTTTGAGAGTTCGAAGCGAGTTCGAGTCGAGAGGAGGAGCAGGAGACGTAATGTACCACTGGAGGCTGAGGGCAGATGGTTATATATATATACACCCATGGCCAGAAATTCGACCTTCGGCCACTCCCTTTACCTACGTGAAGAACAACAACCTGGCCGTTCATTTCGTGGGCGCTGGTAGGCCCTTCAGAGAAAGGAACAGACGGCAGAAATAAAAAAAGAAAAAAAAGAGAGAGAGAGAGAGATGGTACAATTGTCTTCTACAGGAGTGATGGCGTCTCTCTCTCTCTCTCTCTCTCTCTCTCTCTCTCTCTCTCTCTCTCTCTCTCAGACACATAGACGCAGGTGATGATGATGATAATAAAGAGAAGACGTTCGTGAGTATTACGTAGCTTGCCTGAAGGAGGTAGGAACTGAACTATGATATTGAACAATCTGCAGAAGAAGAAGGAGAAGAAGAAGAAGAAGAAGGAGAAGAAGAAGAAGGCAAAATTCATAAGAAGCTGACGATAATGAATAATTAGATGATGGCATAATAATGAAGAATCATAAGATGGGAGCGAAATTTGACGATCAGAAGAGTAAATGAAACATAATGAGAGTTCAAGAAAAGAAAACGAATTTGACGAAAACTCCGAAGAAAAGGGAGATGATGAAGAATTATAAGAGGAAAAGGAAACCGATAGTAATCTTGAGGAGGAGGGGAAATGATGAAAAATTAGAAGAAGAGGAAGGAGAACAATTAGAAGAAAAATAGGAAGACGACGACAATAATAACACAGAATTAGACGATACCAAAATTCCCAAAAAAGGAGGCGCTCACTAAACTTGTGCTAAGTCGAGGATGGTAATAATTCTGGTGGAGAAATCCGGGCGTTCACCAAGGATAAGACCCAAGTCCTGGAGAAGTCCAGGACGAAAGTCCAATAGATAAAGTCCGGCGGAATAAGCACAGATTCGAGGGGTGAGGAGGGCACAGTAATTTTATTAAGAAATTTGCAACACCATCTTTTCACCAGTGGTGGGATAGTTTATTGGAGAGAGAGAGAGAGAGAGAGAGAGAGAGAGAGAGAGAGGGGGGGGGGGAAGAAGAAGAAGAAGAAGAAGAAATAATCTGAGAGAGAATGGGTTATTTTCACGGACTGAAATTTTTATTTTCTGGGAAGCTGAATAATCGCCTTTATCATACAGTTAAACCACAGGTTCCAATAAAATTCTTGAAATGGAAACATTGTTGCAATATATTTTCAAACATTTCAAATTTCTATTCGTAAATCTAATGCCACTATTCATTTAATTTCATTTACATTATACTCTCCTTTTCGTCTTATGCCTCAAAACTCAAGTTTTTTCATATATGTACATTCAATAAATAATGTCTCAAACATGGAGACTTCTAATAAATTGATAACAAAGAAAGCATTTTGTTTAATAAGTGGTAATTTAAACCCCTACTCCTTCCCACCCTTAAAGGTAAACACTAGAATGCGCGACCGCCACCCCCCCCCCCCCCCACCCCCACCCGCCCCTTTTATCAGACCGGTTCTAGACAGCCAGACTGGTTGCCCTAGGTTTGCAAAGTTAATTAGCAAAATGACGGTCCATAGGTTCCTAATGTTTTGAGGTGTAGAATCAGTTATCTGAAATTACCCAGTCATAAAGAATTTAAAGATATGATTCAGGATTATTTATAGTGTTATTACAGTATACAGACATGTCATATAATACCTTTTATGAATGTTAATACATATTTATTTCAAACACAGACTCAGTCATTTGAAACTACCCAGTCACAAAGAATATAAAGAAAACTTTAATAATTCAGGATTATTTCTGGAGTTCTTACAGTATACAGCTATATCATATAAAACCTTTTATAAATTCCAATACATATAATCATTTCAAATACAGAATCACTCATTTGAAATTAACCAATAACAAAGACTTCAGAGAAACTCAAAGTAATTCAGACTTACTCCTGAGGTTATTACATTACATAACCTTACAATATAGAACCTGGTCTGAATGTTAATACGTCTATTCGATTAAAATTTCGTTACATTCAATTTTGGTTTGGGAGAAAAAACGTTTATGGTTTCAAGGTAACTAATGGAAAGTGTTGAAGGTTATATGGAAAATGTGCAGCTTTATACGGATCATCTGACCTTATGTTAATGTAGTCCCTACGGAAAGGTAAAATGCTGTTTTTCTGATGATTACAACAATTAAATTTAAGTCTTATTCAAAATATCGTGAAAATTCGGTTGTAAATATTGACTATTTTGTAGTCAAGGTCGGGTAAGCATTGTCTTATAATAATAATAATAATAATAATAATAATAATAATAATAATAATAATAATAATAATAATAATAATAATAATAATAATAATAATAATAATAATAATAACATTTTATTGAATATAATGGCAGAATTTACAGAATTTATTTTGGATAGAGTTCTCTGTACAAAATAAGTTCTGTAAATTCTGCCATTCTATTCAATAAAACATGTTTGAAAGATAATAATAATAATAATAATAATAATAATAATAATAATAATAATAATAATAATAATAATAATACCCATTACGTAATATTTGTATCACTATAATCTTCTTGTTATATACTTATTTTTCCCGAAAGTATCTTAGTTGACGATACTCTAAGAAATGCTATTTTGTAACTTGTTCAATCTATAGGAAAATTGTGTATGCAAGACGATAGGGACAAATATATAATCTAATATAACTGGTCTTTTTATCCAAGATATAATAAAGATAATATTTTTTTAGATTTTAAAATAACACTAATGATGAAGCAATATGCCGATGGGCAGCTAATAAACAAACTGACCTGGGATATACGGTAGAGCAAATATGCATAATCTGAAAGCTCCCGAAACCAAGGTCAGTCAACAGTCCCTGGAAGGGCGTGGAATGCCTTCCAGAGAGAGAGAGAGAGAGAGAGAGAGAGAGAGAGAGAGAGAGAGAGAGAGAGAGAGAGAGAGAGAGAGTCCTCATGCTCACTGGGTCAAATTGCGAAAGACAGATTTCCCTTACTGGGGTGAAATCTACTGCTTTGATGGAGTGAAAATGTCTTAACATTTCGTCAGCTTTTATGTCAGAATAAGAAAGAATAATAAACGGGGAGATTATGATAACTCGGGGCCATATACGTGGAATGTACAAATCAGAGGCATTACAATACACACAATCTAGGTATACGAGGTAAAAGGATAACAAATGACAATTGGCACTATCCACACAGTTCCTGAAGTAGTGGTAAAATAGTATAATTATAATAATAGTAGTGACAGTACTAATATTGAGAATAATTTTAACGTTACACTGAACGGTGTTCGAAAGTCTTTGTTTTATTTTTACATAGAAATATACTTTATTATATAATTGTGGATTTTTTAACAATTTGTTTTCAGGAGACTGTGAATTTCTTAACAATGGTGAAAATGTTAAAAAAGGTTAACAATTTAATTGCATACAATTGACCTCCACCTAGGGACCGTAGGTGGCTGCAGAATTCAGGTCCAGAGGGTTAGATACTAAAAGTCAAAAAAGCAAATCTCAATAATAATAATAATAATAATAATAATAATAATAATAATAATAATACATGAGACAGACTAAAGAACTAGCCAGCGATGACACATGGCAGTGGCTACAGAGGGGAGAGCTAAAGAAGGAAACTGAAGGAATGATAACAGCGGCACAAGATAACAGGGCCCTAAGAACCAGATATATTCAAAGAACGATAGACGGAAATAACATCTCTCGCCTACCTATGTAGGAAGTGCAATATCGAAAAAATGAAACCATAAACCACATAGCAAGCGAATGCCCGGCACTTGCACAGAACCAGTACAAAAAGAGGCATGATTCAGTGGCAAAAGCCCTCCACGGAGCCTGGGCAAGAAACATCAGCTACCTTGCAGTAATAAGTGGGTACGAGCACCAACCTGAGGGAGTGATAGAAAACGATCACGCAAAGATCCTCTGGGACTATGGTATCAGAACGGATAGGGTGATACGTGCAAACAGACCAGACGTCACGTGACGTTGATTGACAAAGACAAGAAGAAAGTATCACTCATTGATGTCGCAATACCATGGGACAGCAGAGTTGAAGAAAGAAAGAGAGGGAAAAATGGATAAGTATCAAGATCTGAAAATAGAAATAAGAAGGATATGGGATATGCCAGTGGAAATCGTACCCATAATCATCGGAGCACTAGGCACGATCCCAAGATCCCTGAAAAGGAATCTAGAAAAACTAGAGGCTGAAGTAGCTCCAGGATTCATGCAGAAGAGTGTGATCCTAGAAACGGAACACATAGTAAGAAAAAAAGTGATTGGTACTCCTAAGGAGGCAGGATGCAACCCGGAACCCCACACTATAAATAGCACCCAGTCGAATTGGAGGACTGTGATAGAGCAAAAAAAAAAAAAAAAATAATAATAATAATAATGATAATAATAATAGCCTTAGTCAACATACAAAAGGGCAAAGTAACAAGGACTGAAGGGATAAAGCTACCAGATGGGAGTAACATCAAACACATAGATGAGACGGGATACAAATACCTGGGAATAATTGAAGGAGGGGATATAAAACACAAAGAGATGAAGGACACGATCAGGAAAGAATATATGCAGAGACTCAAGGCGATACTTAAGTCAAAACTCAACGCCGGAAATATGATAAAAACCATAAACACATGGGCAGTGCCAGTAATCAGATACAGCGCAGGAATAGTGGAATGGACGAAGGCAGAACTCCGCAACATAGACCAGAAAAACTAGGAAAACATATGACGATACACAAAGCACTACACCCAAGAGCAAATACGGACAGACTATACATAACACGAAAGGAAGGAGGGAGAGGACTACTAAGCAAAGAGGACTACGTCAACATCGAGAACAGAGCACTGGGGCAATATCTGAAAACCAGTGAAGACGAGTGGCTCAAGAGTGCATGGGAAGAAGGACTGATAAAAGTAGACGAAGACCCAGAAATATACAGAGACAGGAGAAAGACAAACAGAACAGAAGAATGGCACAACAAACCAATGCATGGACAATACATGAGACAGACTAAAGAACTGGCCAGCGATGACACATGGCAATGGTTACAGAGGGGAGAGCTAAAGAAGGAAACTGAAGGAATGATAACAGCGGCACAAGATCAGGCTCTAAGAACCAGATATATCCAAAGAACGATAGATGGAAATAACATCTCTCCCATATGTAGGAAGTGCAATACGAAAAATGAGACCATAAACCACATAGCAAGCGAATGTCCGTCACTTGCACAGGACCAGTACAAAAAGAGGCATGATTCAGTGGCAAAAGCCCTCCACTGGAGCCTGTGCAAGAAACACCAGCTACCTTGCAGTAACGAGTGGTACGAGCACCGACCTGAAGGCGTGATAGAAAACGATCAGGCAAAGATCCTCTGGGACTATGGTATCAGAACACAGATAGGTGATACGTGCAAATACACCAGACGTGACGGTGATTGATAAAGTCAAGAAGAAAGTATCACTCATTGATGTCGCAATAACATGGGAAACCAGAGTTGAAGAGAAAGAGAGGGAAAAAATGGATAAGTATCAAGATCTGAAAATAGAAATAAGAAGGATATGGGATATGTCAGTGGAAATCGTACCCATAATCATAGGAGCACTAGGCACGATCCCGAGATCCCTGAAAAGGAATCTAGAAAAACTAGAGGCTGAAGTAGCTCCAGGACTCATGCAGAAGAGTGTGATCCTAGAAACGGCACACATAGTAAGAAAAGTGATGGACTCCCAAGGAGGCAGGATGCAACCCGGAACCCCACACTATAAATATCACCCAGTCGAATTGGAGGACTGTGGTAGAGCCAAAAATAAAAATAATAAATAAAAATAAATAATATTAGTAATAATAATAATTTATAGCTAGCTCATGGCAACAACTAATCAAGACTGCTCAACAATATTTAAACTTGCCAACAATTCTGCAGTTTCATCGCCCTAACGAGAATCATTTAAAGAGAAAGATTTTAATCTCTCGTCGGTGATTCATCGTGAATAGGTGATGAATCATGATGAATCATTTTCATTCTGATCCGATGATTAATTTAGATTAGACCAAGTGTATCAGTATAGGTCTCAATTTGCATTTTACAAATGGATTATTAAGATTTCTGTGATATGAAGTGGATGGGCAGGTGTAATATGTCAGGAAAAATCTGCTTTATAAGATTATTATTAGGAATATTTAAGAATATTTTGTTCGGCGTAATCGAGTTTTCTGTACAGAGTATAATGCTGTATGAGCAGCGGCCCATGAAACTCTCAGCCGGCCGTGGTTGGCGTGTGTAGTTGCGTTGCCAGAAGCGCGATCATGGTTAATTTTAACCTTGAATAAAATAAAAACTACTGAAGCCAGAGGGCTGTAATTTGGTTTGTTTGATGATTGGAGGGTGGATGATCAACGTACCAATTTGCAGCCCTCTAGCATCGGTAGTTGTTAAGATCTGAGGGCGGACAGAAAAAAATACGGACGGACAGACAAAGTCGGCACAATAGTTTTCTTTTCAGGAAAGTAAAATTACATCAAAATGCTTCTCTGTTATTCAGCTACATTGGAATCATAGGTCATTAGAAATATCTTAAGTTTTAGGGCCTTATCGTATCATATTGCTGCTTGTATCAAGCAGTTATCGTTTGCTGCAAGTTTAATTGGCATTATCGTATCATACTGCAACTTGTATTAAACAGCTATTGCTTCTTGCAAGTTTAATTGGCATTATCGTATCATATTGCCGCTTGTATCAAGCAGCTATTGATTATTGCAAGTGATGGCGTTAGCCCTACTCTCAGCCTCATTCTCTCCTTGAAGAATGGGACCTATTTAAGTGCTAATAAAATTCTCATGAAACTATTAAATCAAATGAAAACTAAGTATCATTAGAATTGTGATTAAGAAATTATTTGCCATATAAATGTTATTGCTGTTAAATGCCAAATTTTCCTTCATAGGAGTTTCCTGAAGGTACCCATATTCGAAAAGGAAAAACTCGGGTTAAATAAGAAAGGAGTGTTCTGCAGATATTTATTAAAATCTCAGAAAAACAATTACAAATAAAATAGAAAACTCTTACAGGGTCACATTAACGAGTCGAATCTTTGTAAGATATTGAAGAATCTCTGATTTGTACTAATAGAAGCAATACCTAAAACTAATTGCATTGAGTAACTATCCCCAACTGTTCCAGAATACTATGCGTCAGGAATTGTGAATATCCATTGGTAACAGTCCTTATGATAGGCAAAGTCTTCTATTATCATCTTCTTCGTCGTCTTCGTCTCCTTCGAGATCGGCCTGTTCCCCGTCGGCACGGACTCCTCCCGCAGAAGGCACGGCGTTGGACTCAAGGACTCTGTAGCCCTTCTCGTCAGCGATGTACTTCACCACGAATTCGATTCCTTCAGGACTCTCCCACCTGCAGGAGGGGGAAAGAAGGGAGGTGGGTTTTAACTGCTGTTTTTAACGTGGAATCTCTCTCTCTCTCTCTCTCTCTCTCTCTCTCTCTCTCTCTCTCTCTCATATGTTATAGATGGATTGGGAAACTGAGGATATCCGGATTACGTGATGGAGTTAGTTCTCTCTCTCTCTCTTCTCTCTCTCTCTCTCTCTCTCTCCTCCTCCTCTATATATA
>NC_061088.1:6044063-6047054 GCF_015104395.2 Macrobrachium nipponense | reverse complement strand
GCTGATAGCGATATTTCTGATACTGAGTTTATATATATATATATATATATATATATATATATTATATATATATATATATATTATATATATATAATATATATATACTAATACGTGGGTGCTGTAATGCTATCAAGGGTGGTGAAATCTTTTTTGAATTTGGGAGGAACTAACAACACATTAGTTTTTTTTTTTTTTTCTTTTTCTTATGAGTTCAGCAGATAATTGCTTGACATCTAGTGAGTTACGGGAGATAGTTGATAATGCCGTTGATTTTTCTTTTCTCCTTTTTTGGAAGTTAGCCATCGCTGACACAAGTTTTTTTTACCAAGGGTGAATTTGAGTTTAATTTTTTCTCTCCAATTTGTGTGAATATTTTTTAATATCTCAGTTCGTGACTTAGAGTCATTGTTCGGGAACGTGTTTGTGTTTCAGCTATTTGATGCTGTAGAGAAATTTACGGGAGAATTCTTGCATGTTTGAATGCATACGTAATGGCACTACATTTTTTCTCCGGATATTTTGTGTTCCAGAAATTGTGAGTTTTCTTGCACAAAAAAAAATACCTTTGTGTATTTGTGACAACTTTGTGAGAGATAGGAAACTTGGTTAAGTTTTCTAATGGCCTATGTGTTGTAGTGCATATGGAGAAGTCTTGGCTAAGACACTTTGACCTTTGAATTTGCTCTGTATATTGAGTTGTGGTACATTGGTGATTTTTTCTAGAATTTTCTAGACAGTTTTATTTGCCGAGTTTTTGCCCTTTTTCAGCAATTATGCTAAATGGAGAGAGTTTTATAGTTTTTTGACTATAACATTGAGTTATTCCCTGGAGAATTGAGATATATTATTTGGAGTTATATTTGGAGGTTATATTGGATTTTGGAGTTATATATTTGAGATAATATATTGAGATATATATTATTGGAGATATGTTTATTTTTTGGCCAAATTTGATATTTGCCAATGGTGATGAGAACTATGTTTAGTTCAATTATTTTACAGCCATCTTTGTTGCAAATGGAGACACATTTTTGAGGAGATTATGGGGCAATATTTGTGAGTGTGTGAGCTAGATGCCTTGAGTGCACATTTTTTTGGAGATAGGATTTCATTTTATTGATATTCCTTTTTGGAGATATATTCTTTGGAGCCTTGTTTTATTCCACATGGAGTATTGGAGAAATAGAGGTAAATATTTTGTATTTGCCGAAATAGAGGTGATTATTCTTTATTCCTGGAGTGGTGGTTTTTTTTTATTAACATATGGCTATCGGAGAAATAAGAGAGAAATATAAGGGGAGTGGTTATTAACCAAATGGAGGAAATATTTTTATAACCAGATTGGTGTTATTATTAATATGGTGTCACATAGATATATATGGACCCTTTTTTTGTGGTTATGGGAGTTTTTTTGTCTTTTCGAGCCAAGAGAAGATTTCTGTGGTTCTTTTTCTTTGATTTTGTGACTATTTAGAGGCGAGTGGCATTACTGCATTACGAGTCCTATGGAGGTGTGTGCATTTTTTATGTTCACAAGTGTGTTATTTTGGAGGCATATAATTGGGCAATGTCATGGTGAGAGAATAAGTCTTCGAGACAAATTTTTGAACACATTAGTCATATCCTGGAGTTAATTTTGTGAAATGTGTCTGTTAGACCTTTTTCTGTAGAATCATGAGTTTCCAAACTTGTGTGTCTCACTAGACATTTTTTGTGCTGCTGTTTGAGCATATGTCCGCAGGCCGATTTTCTGCTGACAAGCGATGTGATGAGCCGTGTGCTGACTCTTTTCCTCTGATGATGATAGATCAGAATTTTAGCAATATCTGGAAATGTTGACAATAGCATTTCACGAAAGCGCACGTGTAAGAGTTTGCTTTCTGGACATCTCCAGTCAATAAAGTTGCGATGTCGAGAAATTCCGTAACTTTAGATGGGGCATTTCTTGGGAAAAAATGCGGGGGGTTATGCATATTATACATGTACTATGTATTTTGTGATTGGGGAAATCTACTTGTGATTATCCTTTTTTTTATTATTTTTCTTCCTTTTCCTACAAGAGATATAATTGGGAGATGTAATTTATCGGGAGATGTAATTTTTTGGGAGTTGTTGTTTACGCAAATGGGAGTTTGACATTGAGTCTTATTGTAATTAATTGTATGAGCAGTAAAGGGGTTTTTGCAGTTAAACATTGGAGATTTTTACTGATTTTGTGGGTTGTTCAGATATCAGAGCTTGAGAGAACATTTTTGGGTCTGGGTGTGTTACGTGATTCTTTATTTTTTTCTCCTTGGGCTCATTACGATTTTTTCTTTTTTTTACCTATGAGAACATTCGAGTTTGAAATGTGAGTGCAGAAGTCCGTGGAGTTGCTGTGATTTCTGAGTGTGTGTGCTGATGTGTGAGTTTGGAGAATTGAGTTGGAGAACTTGATGTTTTTTTTTCCTTTGAGAGTTACGATAATGACTTATGATTTAGTAGTCATATTAAAGGGAGTTAATTGGGAGACGTTCAGTTAGTATTTCTGACCTTTTGAGATCATTGTTTGATAGAAGTAGTATGTCTGGATTAATTTTCTTAGATTGACCAGTGACTTGACTGACATACTAACACACCAAAAAGTCGTTTCCCAACGCTAGCAAGACGTCCACCAGCCGTGCAGTGAGTGTTGCTGTCGTTTTGTCCGTGGTGATTACAAGAGTTTCCACGATGGTGATCACGAGAATTCAACAGCGTGTCTTTTGGGGATCTGCAGAAGCCGTGAGAAATCTTCTACAGTGAGGGAGGCGTTCCGTCTTCCTACAGCTGCTACAGCCTGCTACTGTCTGTTCAGCAAGTTGCAGACAAGCAAAGAGGGATATTCAAGAATCCGAAGAGAGAAAATTCTAGTGTTATTTGGAGATAAAAGCGTAACGACTATTTTATTTTAATAACCAGACGTGCAGTTATTACTTATATTTTATTTTGAGCCGGCCAATGTGTTTTATA
>NC_061088.1:6009063-6039063 GCF_015104395.2 Macrobrachium nipponense | reverse complement strand
ATATAATTCTTTTCCACTTTGCTTCTGTGAGAGCTTTCTTGCTCAATAGTTTTTACGTTTTGTATTACTTTGTGCCCCGAAGATGTGTTAAATACACGAAAGTACTTGGCACTCTGTCTTTTCTTTTTTAAAAGTTTTCCCTGTGGCTTTTGCTGGAATAAACAAAAATCACGTGCTTACTTTTGTGATTTTATAGTAATATATATATATATATATATATATAAATATATATATATAATATATATACATGTGTGTACAATATATATATATATATATATTCTATATAATATATATACTATACATACATATACGTGTATGTACATATATACGTTTATGTATTTCTAACATTTATGCTGTATGCATAAGCTAGCACTATGAATAAATTCAAACATACACGAATATAGGATAAAATAATTATACATAATATTTATCATTTTTTTTATTCATCCATCTATTTAACATAGGCATTCGTTTAGATATATTTATATATTTATATTTGTATTTATAAATCTATTTATATACGCGCTCGTGCATTCATACATCATCCTACATCATCATAACGCATCCATGCTAGGAAATACCTCATCGTTAATACAGTCATTATAAATGTATGTTCTTTTAACAACTGTGGCAAATCATTGTACAAATCCCCTTACCACATTTAGAAAGAGTGAAATCATTCAGTAATTCGGCCCCAGCTAATATTATACAGTAAAGACCTGAGTGAGAGAGAGAGAGAGAGAGAGAGAGAGAGAGAGAGAGAGAGAGAGAGAGAGGGTATCAAGGAAGAGGAAGTGAAGACTGGAATGAGGATGTTCAATGCGATGGAAATGAAAGAAAGTTGGGCAGACCCATCTGCTATGTGAATTAGCCCCTATTTTCGGGTTTTCTGATGAAATTGATTGGGGTAACAGTTTTATTCAATATTATATATATGTATATATATATATAATATATATATATATATATATATATATATAATAATACATATATATATATATATATATATATATATATATAAATATATACATTCTTGTTGGCAGTAAGGTTCAGTTTTATTAGTATATAATGTTATGAAGTATATATATATATATATATATATATATATATTATATATATATATATATATATATATATATATATATATATATATAATAGCCACAATGCCCTCTTAACTTCTCAATTTCATTGCTCAATTTGGAGAAGTTAAGAGGGCATTGTAGTTATTACAATTTCATATGTATTTGGTAAAAATGACAAGTAGATTCTACACATATGTGTGTGTGTGTATATGTATATTTCAGATCATTATAGTGATATAACTGAACCTTATTGCCAACAGGAGATCAGTTACTTTATCAACTCAGCCTCATCAGATTATTTCATATACATTTAAAGGGTGAGACAGTTTTACATGATGTAACAATCATGAAATGAAAAAATTACTTGAATATTAAATGGAATTAAAGGTAATGTTCATCTCATGAATAGTTATGGCCAGCATAACTAATATTGTTAATATCTCTACATGAGAATAGTCTAAGGGACTCTTAACCATTAAGTCTGATTTGCTTAATTTTTGGGTTTCTGTTTTTCTGGCGTCACGGAGGCGTTTCTTATTTACTGGTGAACGAGGTTACCATAATTCCGCTTTGGGAAACGTATGGTAACTTTAAAAGGATAAAGTAATGTGATATACTGAAGAAAAGTACATTAAATTGACTATGATTATTGAATATGAAATTGAAATGTGATATGTTGAAATTGCCAAGTTAAAATCATTTTATCATTTTCGTTAATAAACAATAATTATCATAACTTTTTTTAAGTAGTTTCTATTTATATAAAACTTGTGGTATTTATGTCAGTTACATTTACTTTTTTTTTAAATTACCCTTTGCAGGAAATTATATTTGTGCAACCTGAGTAAAACTGACGTAGGGACATATACGTCATTACATTTTGACATAGAAGTACATTTGTCTGTTTTGGTTTTGAAACAATGTCACGTTTTCGATTTCTGTTCACACGTGTTCACAAAAAGGGTGTGCGTATTCTTCGTCTTAAAATAAAGTCTGTTACCTTCGATTTCTGCTCAAATATGTAACTACAAGAAGGCGTAAGCAATTTCAGTCCTCTTGTTCAAAAATACAAGTTGTAGACACCACAGGGACGGACTGACGTAGCAGATGTCAATTAAGATATTGTACTTTAACATAGAAATACATATGTCAGTTTCGTCTTGAGACGATGGTGCCTTAAGTGTCTGTTCAAGATCTACAAAAAGGGTTTGAGCTACTTTTTTTCGCACGTATATAGACAAGAAGGTAGTATAAGCACATCGAGTCCACCAATTCAAAATCATATGTCGTTGTTGACACCAGCATCAAAGAGCAAAACGGAAACATATCACATGAAGTGTTTACGAAAGACGGAATAGGGACAATTTTTTGCCTTTCAAGGTAAGACGATGATGTACAAAAAGGGTGTAGGTATTTTCAGTCCACCAATTCAAAAACACAAGTCGTAAACAACAGCGTCAAAGAGCAAAAAATATATCACATTCATTGTATACAGAAGACAGATTATTATTTTCCTTACAAGACAGGAAAGAGAAAGAAGCTCCCATGAGCACACATATACGTAATAATATGACAGAAAAGGTGAAACGAAAACATTTGCACTTTTTGGTTCAAGGTATTTCCCACCCCGTGGTTCTCTCTGTCTCATTTAACAATCACGACAATTTGTAGCCATCCGCTGGCGTCTCCGGGTTAACCTGTTCGCCATTAGCTGCGACACCTTGAGAGTTGACAGGAATCTCGGGTCCTCTGATCCTGAAGCCTGCAGAATCGGCCACGTATCTGAAGATGTACTGTTTTCCATCGGGTCCTCGCCAGCTGAAACACGAGAGGGGTGTTAGTGTATCTCAGATAGCATTCAAAGGACTGTGTAACGTAGACGGTGATATTGCCTTTGGGTAAAAAAAAGTATTCATTGGACTGTGTGACGTAGACTTTGATATTGTCCTTTGGGTAAAAAAGTATTGATTGGACTGTGACGTAGACTTTGATATTGCCTTTGGGTAAAAAAGTATGTAATGGACTGTGTGACGTAGGCGTTGATATTGCCATTGGGTTGAATTTGTAATGTTCAGTTGAAAAGGAAATTTACATATATAGGTGTGATCTGCAGATCAGGCTGAAATGGAGGTACATGTATCTTCAACAGAGTCTGTAGATACAGCATACTGTTTATTAGCAGCCCAATAAATACATATATACACGTATATATGGAAGATTCAGATGTAATACATATATACAATCTTCAGCAGATGCTGTATATGCAGCTGAACGTATATTTACAGTTTGAATATTTTTGTGTGTTAAAGACTCAGCTAAAATAAAAATATACAAATCTTTAGACGGACTCCGGAGATATAGCTAGATATAAATTTACAGTATAATATATATGTGTGTGGAACATTCAGCTGAAATGGATATTTACAGATATTCAGCAGAATCTACAAACACAGCTGTGTGTGTAAATATTTAAAAAAGTTTAGTATTTATATTTAGAGGATTCGACTGAAATGGAAAAATATACAAATCCCTGGACAGAATTACAGATACAGCTGCACGTATATTTACAAAGTTTAATACGTATATTTAGAAGACATGGCTTGGTGTACATATAATAAATATATAATTATATTATTATATATTATATATATCTATAATATAATATTATATATTATATGTGTATGTATTATGTAATATATAATTAATGTAATGTATGTAATTTACACACACAGCACATATATATATATATATTATATATAATATCTATATATATATATTTATTATAATATATTATATATATCTTCTATTAGGATTTTAACTCCAACTCAGTATTACCGAGGAGTTTACTTATTTAAACATATTTATGTATGTACAGTATTGAATTACAGGAAATTTTAAATCATTTGTTTTATGTTGATTAATAATGGTATACGTAGTTATTATAACTTTTTTTTATGTTCTTCTGCTAGAATTTTAGTTCAAACTGTTACTAAAAGCTTTAGCTGTAAAACATTATGAAAATAATACTATGATTTAGCCTTAAGCTTACTTCCTTTCCAATTTCAACATCCAAAAGTATGAAGCTATTCATTTTACCTGTTCACGAGAGCCACTACCGTCTTAATAACATGCAATGCCAAAGTGAAGTTGTAAATACTGTTTTTTGCAAAGTACAAAACCACTTACCAGCATCACCTGCCAACGAACTTACCTGATTTACTCACCTGTAAATACCATTCTAGAGAGACTAATTTAGAATTATTTTTACCTGGAGACAAACGGAAATATATTCGTTACGTCAAATATATTCTTTAGCAATTAACTTTTTCTACTGAAATGAAAAATTTCAGGTTTGACATAAACTCAATTCAAGCTGTAACTGAGAAAAAATTGATATTTTAACAGATCTACTTATATTGAACCTAGAAATATGGATAATGACAATAATGATAGCAATAACATATTATTTTTGCAAGTTGTAAAAAAACATGGTTAGTAGGTTGTGACCACAACAATAATAATAACAATAAGATATTATTTGTGCAAGTTGCAAAAATATTGGTTAGTACGTTGTGACCACAGCAATGATAATAACAATAAGATATTATTTTTGAAGTTGTTAAAAAATTTTGGTTAGTAAGTTGTGACCACAACAATAATGATGAAAATAAGATATTATTTTTGCAAGTTGTAAAAAAAATTTGGTTAGTAGGATGTGACCACAACAATAATAATGACAATAAGATATTATTTTTGCAAGTTGTTAAAAAATATTTGGTTGGTAGGTTGTGACCACAACAATAATAATAACAATAAGACATTATTTTTGCAAGTTGTAAAGAAATTTTGGTTAGTAAGTTGTGACCACAATAATAATAATAATAATAATAATAATAATAATAATAAGATATTAATTTTGCAAGTTGTATAAAAAATTCGGTTAGTTGGTTGTGACCACAACAATAATAATAACAATAAGATATTATTTTTGCAAGTTGTAAACAAAATTCGGTTAGTAGGTTGTGACCACAACAATAATAATATTAAACAATAAGATATTATTTTTGCAAGTTGTTAAAAAATATTTGGTTTGTAGGTTGTGACCACAACATTATTAATAACAATAAGGTATTATTTTTGCAAGTTGTAAACAAAATTTGGTTAGTAGGTTGTGACCACAACAATAATAATAACAATAAGATATTATTTTTGCAAGTTGTAAAACAAATTTGGTTAGTAGGTTGTGACCACAACAATAATAATAACAATAAGGACATTATTTGCAAGTTGTAGAAAATTTTGGTTAGTAGGTTGTGACCACAACAATAATAATAACAATAAGACATTATTTTTGCAAGTTGTAAAGAAATTTTGGTTAGTAAGTTGTGACCACAACAATAATAATAACAATAAGATATTATTTTTGCAAGTTGTTGGTTAGTAGGTTGTGGCCATAACAATAATAATGACAATAAGACATTATTTTTGCAAGTTGTAAAGAAATGTTGGTTAGTAAGTTGTGACTTTGCTCATAAGAATGTTCGTCAATCCTAATCATTTTCTGAAGATACTCTGCCAGTAAGTTATTGTACTTACACTTGTTTAAGTGTGATACCACTTACCTGTACGCCCCAAACACCGCCTTGCCTGGCTCCCCAAATTGAAAGTGCTCTTGGTCGTCTGAGGAATGTGAGATGACGACCCCTCCTCTGGCGTTGACCTGACCAATCGTCAGGTCACACCAGCTGGTGGCCAGCAGGACCACTGCTACTGAGAATAGCACCTTTAGTAGACTCATCTGTTGAGACAAAATAAATTCATTAACTCTTGTGATCTATTTTTCAATTGTTTTTTTACTTATATACAAATTTATTTATTTACTGATAAAAACCTCTTTAGTAGACTCATCTGTGGAGACAAAGTAGATTCATTAACTCTGTGGTCTATTTGCCAATTGATTTTTTACTTATATACAAACTTATTTATGTCATGTTTATTTTGGGGGGATAGGGACGGGTTGTGGGGGGGGTGGTGTTGACACTAACATTAGTACCTCTGTGTTATTCACTAGATGTTTGCTTATGTTTATTTATTTTTTTTTTCTTGTTTATTAATCTTTTTATTTATTTATCTATCTATCTATCTATCTATCTATCTATCTATATATATATATATATATATATATATATATATATATATAGATATATATATATATATATATATATATATATATATATATATATATATTATATCATATATATATATCTTTTATTTCTTATTTAGATTTTATTTTACTTATTTATCTTTTAGGATAGAGGTAGGGTATGTAAAGGAGCATTGGTGCTTAGAGGTTGGGTTAAGGGGGATGCCTGGAACACCCAAATGCAAAAGAGGAAAAAGCTGACCTTCTGCCCATTTATCAAGTGACATTTGTCTTCGTATGTTTAATTTTTCATTCGATTTCTTTCTATCTCTCAATTTCCGCATGTTTTTCCTGTATTTATCGTCTCTCTACTCTTCCCTTTTTCATTTGTGGTCATTTAGATTATTATTATTATTATTATTATTATTATTATTATTATTATTATTATTATTATTATTATTATTATTATTATTATTTCTGACTGTCGTGCTTTTAAGAACTCCCCTTCCTTGTATCACATATGGTCAGTTAAAATAGCATATATTATTATCATTATTATTATTATTGTTGTTGTTGTTGTTGTTGTTGTTGTTGTTGTCCTTAGCGAGAGGCAACCTTCAAGAGCAGGAATTCATATCTCGAATCTTCCAAACAGAAATATATAAATGTTTATGACTTGGCCTCACTCGACCTCCAAGCATTAGCCCGGACCCTTTTCCTAAGCCATAACTCACCGAGTACAATCTCTCCCGAGGTATTATACGTCCACCGTGGACATATAAATCATAATAATCCTCCTCCAAAGGACTGTTAATGGAGGGAGAAAAATTGAAGCCAGGGAAGTGTCAGATTCAAAGGTCAAGAGGAGGAGTTTTTGAGATGCAGGGTCAGTTGAACTGGACGGTTCCTAATTGTAATGCACTCAGTTCTCTTCCCTCTCCTCTCTCTCTCTCTCTCTTTCTCTCTCGTCTCCAACTCGTGCTTTTTTTGCTACGCCATATTACAGTGTTATACCAATTTATCTATTCAGTCTCAATGACGCTACAAGAGACGTATTATTATTATTATTATTATTATTTATTATTATTATTATTATTATTATTATTATTATTATTATTATTATTGTAAAAATCAAAGATCATTTGAAATAGTCATTATATGAAATTAATGATTTTTCACAGACAAATTACTATAATTAGATAATTTTATTATTATTATCATTATTATTATTATTATACTAGTAGCAGTAGTAGTAGTAGTAGTAGTAGTAGTAGTGTAGTAGTAGTAGTAGTAGTAGTAGTAGTAGTAGTAGTTATTAGTAGTATTTTTAATGGAATGACAATAGAGTAGATCATAATATTCCAAAGAATTTAATATCTTTTAAAATAAAAAAAACATGAAAAAGGAAAAACGTCGACCATATAAAAAAGTAACATTTTTTACCAAGTATAAAACGTCGACCAGATTAAAAAAAAACTAACTTTTTTTGATAAAGTTATAAAGAATGCCTAAGGTTAACTGCCCTCAATATCTTAGGTCAGTTGCCCAAGTCTAGACGAAACATAATTACGAATTTCTTTTTTTATAATCGCCATGACACCAATGGCATTACAATGACGTTCTAATTACAAAATAAATTACGTTTAAGAATCCAGGTTCAAAGACAATAGAGAAATAAGACGTTAAGAATTTTAAGACGTTGTCATTCTATGACTGACGACATTTGGATGTCACGGACATTAAAATGAAATTAGAATGTATGGAGGTAATTAATATTTATTTTTATTTTTTCTATAATAAATCCGGAGTCCCACATATTGAAAAAGGTTTTAGTATGCATGGTACTGCTGAATTTTTTTTCTGTATTTTTATTTATTTTTTATTTTATTTTATTTTTTTATAAAAATCGTCTCTTTAAGGAACATATTCTTTTACCTTAAAATTGCTCTGAATTTCATTCCATGAGATCATATCTGAGAGAGAGAGATGAGAGACGAGAGATAGGAGAGAGTAGAGAGAGAGAGCCGATGAGAGAGAGAGAGAGAGAGAGAGAGAGAAATCAGGTTCCCATGTTATCAAAACATATTCTTTGTACGCATTTGTCTTCATTATTTTGGATATATTAGCTTTTAGTATCATTCCAGGGAATCATATTTG
Source organism: Macrobrachium nipponense (assembly GCF_015104395.2). Classification (NCBI taxonomy): domain Eukaryota; kingdom Metazoa; phylum Arthropoda; class Malacostraca; order Decapoda; family Palaemonidae; genus Macrobrachium; species Macrobrachium nipponense. The sequence goes on along the minus strand of NC_061088.1, from coordinate 6,030,681 downwards.
AGAGAGAGAGAGAGAGAGAGAGAGAGAGAGAGAGAGAGAGAAAGAGAGAGAAAGTATTCTATACTTGCATCTGATTTCAATTTTCAGCATACATTTCCTTTCTATTTAATTTTAGAGGATCATACTATTTAAGAGAGAGAGAGAGAGAGAGAGAGAGAGAGAGAGAGAGAGAGAGAGAGATCGGGGTCCCACATTCAATTGCTTCTGTTTTTCAGTTTCCATTTTAGGGCGACCTCGCAGAAGCAACGGAGAGAAACTAACGTCGATATAAAGAGTATTTACAGTCGTTTTTAAAATAGGAATATGAGCTGCACACAGTGATCCCTGCTTTCGTGAGATCACAGCCACGCCTCCCCCCCCCCCCCCCCCCCTCCTGTTGTTTATCCCAAATATAGTAGGCTGTCTGAAAACGAGTCCCTTCTCTCTCTCTCTCTCTCTCTCTCAAACGCAAACACACACACATGCGCAATCTTTTTGCCGTATGAATGTGGGACAGAGAAAATGTCATCCATCCACCAGGTTATTTACCTCTCTCTCTCTCTCTCTCTCTCTCTCTCTCTCTCTCTCTCTCTCTAAGACACACGCACGCATACACATGCACGCACAAGCAATTATGTTGTCGTCTTAATAAGAGCCTGACAAAATGTCATCCAGCTGCCAGGGAAAGATTTGTTTAGCACCTTATCTCTCTCTCTCTCTCTCTCTCTCTCTCTCTCTCTCTCTCTCTCTCTCTCATCAGACCTCTACTGCTTGTTGTTCCCTGCGATAACTCTTCGTACTTCCCAAGCAAGGAATCTTGAATCCTATGGTTAAGCTTAGGATTAATCCTAGGCTCAGTCCTAGGCTTAGTCCTAGGTTTAGTCCTGGGCTTAATCCGAGGTTTAAACCTAGCCTTAGTCCTAGGTTTAAGCCTATGCTTAGTCCTAGGCTTATCCTAGGCATATCCGTAGGGTTAGTCCTAGCCTTAGTCCTAGGCTTAAGCCTAGGCTTCTTCCTAGGCTTAATTCTAGGCTTTGTCCTTAGCTTAATTATAGGCTTAGTCCTAGGCTTATCCTAAGTATATTCGTAGGGATTCCTAGGCTTAGTCTTAAGCTTAGTCCTAGGCTTACCCCTTCTCTTTATAATCCGAGTTTACGACCCGCACGAGTGTGCATTCAAATCAATGATACCAGTGAGATATAATATAAAAGTTTTGGAACTTCATTTAAATATCAATTCCTGACATTTTAGGCGACTGACTCATGACGTCAAGAAACACAAATGACGTCACCAGCCCCTGATATCACTGGCTTTAAAGATGGTGACATCGGATTGGAAAGAAGTATATGACCTTTTGACCAAATTGAAACATCAACAATCCGTGACAAAGCTGCCACTAGATCGTGACATCAAAGATCGACCCCGTACACGTCATTAGTAACCGATCGTAATATATCTTAGCGCCTGACATCATTGCCAACAGATAGTGACATCAAAATGACTAGATATGTGTCATTTTTGCCGCCTGATATATGCCTCGACCACTGACATCAAGAGAATATTATTATTATTATTTTTTTATTATTATTATTATTAGTAGTAGTAGTAGTAGTAGTAGCAGTAGTAGTAGTAGTAAATTTGCAGCTTGTTTTATACATCAATCACTGATCAAACGATTATTATTATTATTATTATTATTATTATTATTATTATTATTATTATTATTATTATTATTATAGGTGAAATTATTATTATATTTGCTGGCTTCTTTTATGCATCAGTACTGGATACAAACGATCCATTCTTATTATTATTATTATTATTATTATTATTATTATTATTAAGAATTAGAAATTATTCCCATTCATATGAGGAACTATGCAGGGGCTACTGAACTTGAAATTCAACTTTCAATTATTATTATTATTATTATTATTATTATTATTATTATTATTATTATTATTATTATTATTTTCTTATTACGTTACACTGAGGAGGAACACCGTTCAGGTATTCGAAAGTCTTTGTTCTATATTTTTGCATAGAAATATATTTTTAATATATAATTGTGGATATTTTTTAACAATTTGTTTTCACGAAACTGTGAATTTCTTAACAACATTAGTATTATTATTATTATATTATTATTATTATTATTATTATTATTATTATTATTATTATTATTTATTCAGAAGATAAAACCTATTCATATGGAACACTCCCAAAGAATATGGTCTTTTTCTGATGCAAAAAAAAAAAAAAAAATGCTTACACGAGAATTCGCTACCAAAAGCGATTCTCAGCAGCCCTTGACATTTCTTTCTTTTCTCCCCCTTCTCCCCCTCATTTCCCTACCCAGCCCCCACCCTTTTCCCTACCCAGCCCCTCCCTTTTCCTTCTTTCCCTCCCCTCCCCTCTTCAAAATCATGACGTCAGAGGAACACTTTTAGCGCGATTCCGTCGTTCCAGTGTTATATCTATGTGTATATATAAAATGTGTGTGTCTTTTCAAAGACTCTGAGAAGTGAGTATCCTTCGATATTGCGTGAGTCACTCACGACCCCAGTCACGTTCGTGAGGTCATATGCCACACACACAAACCTCGCCTGACCTCAGGCATCTTAAGTTTTCATTCCGGGGTCGTATATATGAAGTTTACTCACTCGGCGTGATGCTGTTGTGGTATCATTTCCTGCTCTATATATTTTCTCCTTTCTCTCTTTCTCTGCTCTGATTTTCTGGTTTATATGTTATCATTCTTTTTGTGATGTTTTGTTCAGTCTTCTTTGTTTTTTTTTTTTTTTTTTTTTTTTTTTTTTTTTTTTTTTTGTTTTTTTTTTTTTTTTTTTTTTTTTTTTTTTTTTTTTTGGTTCTTCGTGAATCGTGATGTCTAATTCTCACCTGTGTTTTAAAGTTTCTATTTTTATCTTATTTTTCGTCCTTTTGTTGTTTCCCTTTTTATATTTCCAGCTTCTATGCATCTTAATTCTCTCGTTCTTTTTATTTATTTACTTATTTTATGATATTTTTTTATTGTATGATATTTATTTTATGATAATAATATAGCCTCAATCTACATGACGTTTAATTTTTTTCTTTCATTTCGTCTTTCTCTTAAATATATTTGCTATTATTTTATTCATTTTTCCGGTTTATATACTTTTCCAAACTTTCCCATCCTTTACAATGTCTCTATATCGGCATTTTTCTGTTCACTCTTCCCTTCTTTCTTTATATTTCTTATACAATTTAGTCCAGCTCTATCCCTATTTCCAGTGAATAATCTTCAGAATTCCTTCTCAATTTCCTCTTTGATCTGAAAGATCTCATAAAAATACGATATGCAAATCTCATGTTATGGCCACCGTCCCTCTGGCATTCTTGCCAGATCGTGCAACAAGATGGCTGATCTTTTGCCAAGCTTCCTTACTTCCATTTAACTCGTTTGGAGTTACTTCTTTATATTTTTATTTATTTATTTATTTATCTCTCAGATATCATACGGGATGAAAATGGGCGTCACGTTCGTCTTTCTAAATAACCGATTTTCGAAGAAAATTATCTATTCCTGAAGTCAGAAACTAAGACTTGTTTCAAACCTGTTTGAAACACTTCTTTTTTTTAATTACCGTACGAATGGAAAGCACAAAAATACAGTACCTTGTATTATAAAGTGTAGACATGACTACAAAAGTACTATATGAATAATGAAAAAATAAATAAACAAAACACGTATTACTCTCGACTCAAGTAAGACCCGATTACGTAGAATACAACCTTAGTAACAGCTCTCCCAGGAACCAAAAGGTTACCTAGCAACGGTACCTACAGCTTATTGTGGGATCCGAACCTCATTATATCGAGAAATTAATTTCTAATCACCAGAAATGAATTCCTCTTATTCTACGTTGGCAGAACGTACGAATGTCCATATTTCCATAGGTTAATATAGCTTTATATTAGCATTCTTTTTTATTAAACCGTAAAAATAAGATGAAAGGGGAATAATATTTAGTATATGATTTCAATCTAAACTTAAGGCTTTCTCTCATAGACTTGCTTTTGAAATGACACAATTTAAAAAAACAGGTATTCCATTTACAGCGCATAGCAACGCCCACAAGCTCAGATAAATCCTGAATCCAGGATTCTCCACCAGCGTCTGAAATATTGCAGGATATCACTCCTGCGCCTAGATGCCTGGCATTGGAAGGTGCCAATACGATCACCGGGGCGTTGAAGCATAGAGTTGCGACTTCTGACATATAGAGCAACGTAGGATGCAATAGGAAGCCAGACATTTAAAATATCTTGAGGTCAGGGTCCACACGCGAGCCAGGCTGAGTTCGGAGGTGTTGATGTTTTTGCAGGAGACGAGAACTGGCTGGGCTGATTGGATGCACAGGCGGGTAACTGCTTCAAACAGGATGTTGTTTTCGGGTCTTAAATGATTCCCGTACGAATATGTATTATTCAGGGGATGTATCATCTGTTTTTAGTACTGGTTTGATTTAGTATTCTTGTAAAATATTAGTCGGATTGGTATGCTGCCCAGACGAAAAACTTGTGGTATATATTATGGCAGGACCAAAATCGTTCCCTTATAACATTCACCAAGGCCTATTTTTATAAACATTCACCTTAGGCCTATTTTTATAAACATTCCATTAGGCCTGTTTTCATAACATTTCCATTAGGCCTATTTTTATAACATTCAGACGAAAGCTTGTGACCAAAATTTTCAGCCCTATAACATTCACCTTAGGCCTATTTTTATAACATTCACTGAGTATTAAACTGTGAGTCACAACATTCTGTTATTCAAGTTGTTCTGTTATTTCATTTATATGAACATTAAAGAACAGGAATTATTGCTATAACAATTAACTAAAGAAACTGAGTATTAATTGTGATTCACAACATTTTGTTATTCATCAAGTTGCCCTGTTATTTCATTATAGAAATTAAAGAAGAGGAATTATTGCTATAAAAATTAACTAGAGAAACTATTCCTCGTCCCTTATTGAAGAATAAAGTAGGAAGAAAGTGAAGTTTTAGTTTATTCAAATCTGAAACAAGGTGACCTCATGTGTCACTTTGTTGTATTTATGTTTAGTTTTCGAATCAGATTGTCGTTCTATTCTTTGCATGCGTCTTTACCAAGTTGATGACCATTTTTTCAAGATAAAGTATGCTTAAAATAAATCACAATTCTTAATAAGAATAATACATGATAATGAACGAAGTAGCCAAGTCGTATAAATGGAGAAGTTACGTAAGGATAAAAATTACTCCTAAAGTTAGGAAATAATTCGAAGATAGTTTCGATAGCTCTTGTAAAATGCTACAAAAAAACTCCCTAGAAGGCAAACGACAAGAGAGCTAGTTAATTTGCATGTATTACAGGCGAATTGAATTACCTGACAAGTTAATCGACAAAAAAAATTATCAGTAATGACTGTAAAGAACGCATGGCAGACATTCAAATACTGGAGCATGTTGGAATTGGAGGAACCGAATAAAACGGATAAATTGTTCACTAAAACGAAAAAGTACAATTTAAAGAATTATTGATGCAAAAAAGGAGACTGCATATTTGGCATTAGTGATATGTATACATCACACAGTAACTGTGTGGTCTGGCCATGCAGAGAAACTTGGAAGTGATGCTCGGTAGAATAGGCACAAGGATTTCTTCTCTCTCTCTCTCTCTCTCTCTCTCTCTCTCTCTCTCTCTCTCTCTCTTCTCTCTTAGTTCAAAAATACATTTTATGGTTCATTTTGCATTTTGTAATTCAATACATATACAATATAATATGTAATATATGTAAAAAAATCAACAAATACATAGTCATAATATTTTATGTACATCATTATTCTTAAATTTACTATTTACATACATACATATACACTACAGTATGTATGTAAATAGTAAATCTAAGTATAATGATATATACAGAATATTATGACTATATATTTGTTGATTTTTTTTTTGTACATATATTATATATATTGTATATGTATTGAATTTTTCAAGTGAACTTTAAAATATAAGTCTTTAAATAAAATGAGCACAAGAATCAAGTAAATTTAGTAGGACGGGGGAAACAAAGTCCTGGTTGGAAGTCTTGACGTAAATGTTAAAAAAAATAATTAGCTTTGAGGGAGACATGACGACGCAAATTAACTGAGGAAGATAGACTTTAGGAGACGTTTTTGAGGGAAATAAACATTGTGGCGTCTGGGCTTATATTTACAATACGTAAAGGGAATGCACAGCACTCTCTCTCTCTCTCTCTCTCTCTCTCTCTCTCTCTCTCTCCTCAAAAATATACATCAAGCCTCGCTTTCTGTTTTTATTATTTCTCAAATATGAATCACTAAAACAATAGATGATGGAATGAGATATTTCTCTGTGACCAAAATATTAGTGAAACATCTAAGAATATTATGAAGAAGAAGAAGAAGAAGAAGAAGAAGAAGAAGAAGAAGAAGAAGAAGGAGAAGGAGAGAGAGAGAGAGAGAGAAGAGAGAGAGAGAGAGAGAGAGAGAGAGAGAGTTGAATTAAGAAAATAATAAGGTAGAGAGAGAGAGAGAGATAAATTAAGAAAATTGAAAATTAATGAGGTAGAGAGACAGAGACAGAGAAAGAGACAGAAACAGAGGCAAAACGAAACCTAATTCAAAAAATTAAATACTAAAGTCGAAGAACCCCGTGCCAGATCTATCTTGCATAATTAGCGTGATCTACGCTCGCAAAACATCCCGCTCATTATATTCAATTTTCGTTTCGCTCTGAGATGTCGAGACCAAACCCCAGGGCCTCTCTAACCTTTCGAAAAGCCTCGACATTTCCGCATTTACAGGAATAACCCAACTCTTAGGTAGTTTCTCTAGTTCTCTAGCAAAATTATTAAAAACGGAATCCAGGAAATTAATATGAATTCTGCTCGAAGATTGGCCTGCCATTAAGGATTGGTAATTAGAAACTTCTATAAAACATGAACGCGCTATATTTTTTTTTTCTCTCTCTCTCTCTCTCTGCATGTGTGCATGAAGCAATGATGTGACCTTTTGGGATAGACGTTTCTGCTTGATGGTGGTGGGAGGTTGCAGGACAAAGACAGAAAGAGGTATACAGAACAGAACAGAGAGAAATAGACAGACAGAAAGGAGGACAGAAAAGATAACTCTTTGATCTCATGAGGAGTACGTTTGCAGTAAATAAAGATAGTACTTTTAGTTATGAAAGCTTAATGTATTCCCTTTATGTCATATTAAGTTAACATATTCTTTGGAAGCTTGAATTTCTAGTTAATGGCCCTTGTGGAATTGTTCCATATGAATAGGTTTCATCTTCTGAATAATAATAATAATAATAATAATAATAATAATAATAATAATAATAATAATAATAATAATAAATAATAATAATAATATAAGAAGAGAAGAAGAAGAAAGAAGAAGAAGAAGAAGAAGGAAGGAGGTGTAGCAAAACAAAAGACCAGCTCCTGATAGACAAAATGGTAATGAAGAACAATAGAAGGAAAACCAACCTAAGCATGGCATGGATAGACTATAAGAAAGCCTTCGACATGATACCAACACACATGGCTAATAGAATGCCTGAAAATATATGGGGCAGAGGAAAACACCATCAGCTTCCTCAAAAATACAATGTGCAACTGGAATACAATACTTACAAGCTCTGGAATAAGACTAGCAGAGGTTAATATCAGGAGAGGGATCTTCCAGGGCGACTCACTGTCCCCACTACTCTTCGTAGGCATAGCCATTGATTCCCATGACAAAAAGTACTACAGAAGATGGATGCCGGGTACCAACTCAAGAAAAGAGGCAACAGAATCAACCATCTGATGTTCATGACGACATCAAGCTGTATGGTAAGAGCATCAAGGAAATAGATACCCTAATCCAGACTGTAAGGATTGTATCTGGGGACATCAGGATGGAGTTTGGAATAGAAAAATGCGCCTTAGTCAACATACAAAAAGGCAAAGTAACGAGAAGTGAAGGGATAAAGCTACCAGATGGGAGCAACATCAAACACATAGATGAGACAGGATACAAATACCTGGGAATAATGGAAGGAGGGGATATAAAAACAAGAGATGAAGGACACGATAAGGGAAAGAATACATGCAGAGACTCAAGGCGATACTCAAGTCAAAACTCAACGCCGGAAATATGATAAAAGCATAAAACACATGGGCTATGCCAGTAATCAGATACAGCGCAGGAATAGTGGAATGGACGAAGGCAGAACTCCGCAGCATAGATCAGAAAACCAGGAAACATATGACAATACACAAAGCACTACACCCAAGAGCAAATACGGACAGACTATACATAACACGAAAGGAAGGAGGGAGAGGACTACTAAGTATAGAGGACTGCGTCAACATTGAGAACAGAGCACTGGGGCAATATCTGAAAACCAGTGAAGACGAGTGGCTAAAGAGTGCATGGGAAGAAGGACTAATAAAGTAGACGAAGACCCAGAAAATATACAGAGACAGGAGAATGACAGACAGAACCAGAGGACTGGCAAAATAAACCAATGCACGGACAATACATGAGACAGACTAAAGAACTAGCCAGCGATGACACATGGCAATGGCTACGAGAGAGAGCTCAAGAAGGAAACTGAATGAATGATAACAGCGGCACAAGATCATGCCCTAAGAACCAGATATGTTCAAAGAACGATAGACGGAAATAACATCTCCCATATGTAGGAAGTGCAATACGCAAAAAATGAAACCATAAAACACATAGCAAGCGAATGCCCGGCACTTGCACAGAACCAGTACAAAAAAGAGGCATGATTCAGTGGCAAAAGCCCTCCACTGGAGCCTGTGCAAAGAAACATCAGCTACCTTGCCAGTAATAAGTGGTAAGAGCACCAACCTGAGGGAGTGATAGAAAACGATCACGCAAAGATTCTCTGGGACTATGGTATCAGAACAGATAGGGTGATACGTGCAAACAGACCAGACGTGACGTTGATTGACAAAGTCAAGAAGAAAGTATCACTCATTGATGTCGCAATACCATGGGGACACCAGAGTTTTGAAGAGAAAGAGAGAGAAAAAATGGATAAGTATCAAGACCTGAAGAATAGAAATAAGAAGGATATGGGATATGCCAGTGGAAATCGTACCCATAATCATAGGAGCACTAGGCACGATCCAAGATCCCTGAAAAGGAATCTAGAAAAAACTAGAGGCTGAAGTAGCTACAGGACTCATGCAGAAGAGTGTGATCCTAGAAACGGCACACATAGTAAGAAAAGTGATGGACTCCTAAGGAGGCAGGATTGCAACCCGGAACCCCACACTATAAATACCACCCAGTCAAATTTGGAGGACTGTGATAGAGAGAAAAAAAAAGAAAAAAAAATAAAATAATACAATAATAATAATAATAATAATAATATGCTGGAAGAAGACCTTCAAAAATAAAGGTTTTACTGAAAATAATGGCTATTTGCTGCAGCGTTTATTTTGACAAATGCCACGTTTTTTACATGAATCCCCCATTTGGGCGTTTTGATAGCCAATTTTAGTTCAGAGGAAAAAGTCAGAAATGAGAAGAATAGAGAAACTTCTATACAAAATAAACGCTGCTGAAATAGCCATTAATTTCATTAAAACCGTAATAATAATAATAATAATATAATAATAATAATAATAAATAATAATAATAATAATAATAATAATAATAATAATAATAATTAATTGATGTCGCAATACCATGGGACACCAGAGTTGAAGAGATAGAAATGGAAAAAATGGATAGGTATCAAGACTGAAAATAGAAATAAGAAGGATATGGGATATGCCAGTGGAAATTTGTACCCATAATCATAGGGCACTAGGCACGATCCTAAGATCCCTGAAAAGGGATCTGGAAAAAACTAGAGGCTGAAGTAGCTCCAGGACTCATGCAGAGATGTGATCGTAGAAAACGGCGCACATAGTAAGAAAAGTGATGGACTCCATATGGAGGCAGGATGCAAAACCCGGAACCCCACACTATAAATACCACCCAGTCGAATTGGAGGACTGTGATAGACCAAAAAAAAACTAATAATAATAATACTGTTAAAAAGAAAAAGAATGGCAGAATTAAGCGAGTTGATTTTATATATTGTTTTTTTCTATTTTCCTTACAATTCGCTTCTCTGGCCCAGCGATGTTTTCTGAGTAAACTGGCCAATATTCATATTGGGAATTTTCAAAAAATTATAATTTGGCTAGTTACTCAGAAACATCGCTGAGCCTGAGAAGCGAATTGTAAGGAAAAAAAAAACAATACATGAAATCAACTCGCTTAATTCTGCCATTCTTTTTAACAGCATTTGCACAAAAGAGGGTCTTCTACCAAAATAATAATAATAATAATAATAATAATAATAATAATAATAATAATAATAATAATAATAATAATAATAATAATAATAATAATAATAATATTTTTTTTATATTACGTATGGGGCAGAGGAAAATACCATCAGCTTCCTCAAAAATACAATGCGCAACTGGAATACAATCTTACTTAAGCTCTGGAATAAGACTAGCAGAGGTTAATATCAGGAGAGGGATCTTCCAGGGCGACTCACTGTCCCCACTACTCTTCGTAGTAGCCATGATTCCACATGACAAAAGTACTACAGAAGATGGATGCCGGGTACCACTCAAGAAAAAGAGGCAACCAAAATCAACCATCTGATGTTCATGGACGACATCAAGCTGTTATGGTAAGAGCATCAAGGAAATAGATACCCTAATCCAGACTGTAAGGATATTGTATCTGGGGACATCAGGATGGAGTTTGGAATAGAAAAAATGCGCCTTAGTCAACATACAAAAAGGCAAAGTTAACGAGAACTGAAGGGATAAAGCTACCAGATGGGAGCAACATCAAACACATAGATGAGACAGGATACAAATACCTGGGAATAATGGAAGGAGGAGATATAAAACACCAAGAGATGAAGGACACGATCAGGAAAGAATATATGCAGAGACTCAAGGCGATACTCAAGTCAAAACTCAATGCCGGAAATATGATAAAAGCCATAAACACATGGGCAGTGCCAGTAATCAGATACAGCGCAGGAATAGTGGAATGGACGAAGGCAGAACTCCGCAGCATAGATCAGAAAACCAGGAAACAAATGACAATACACAAAGCACTACACCCAAGAGCAAATACGGACAGACTATACATAACACGAAAGGAAGGAGGGAGAGGGACTACTAAGTATAGATGACTGCGTCAACATCGAAAACAGAGCACTGGGGCAATATCTGAAAACCAGTGAAGACGAGTGGCTAAAGAGTGGCATGGGAAGAAGGACTAATAAAAGTAGACGAAGACCCAGAAATATACAGAGACAGGAGAAAGACAGAAAGAACAGAGGACTGGCACAACAAACCAATGCACGGACAATAACATGAGACAGACTTAAGAACTAGCCAGCGATGACACATGGCAATGGCTACAGAGGGGAGAGCTAAAGAAGGAAACTGAAGGAATGATAACAGCGGCACAAGATCAGGCCCTAAGAACCAGATATGTTCAAAGTACGATAGACGGAAATAACATCTCTCCCCATATGTAGGAAGTGCAATACGAAAAATGAAACCATAAACCACATAGCAAGCGAATGCCCGGGCACTTGCACAGAACCAGTACAAAAAGAGGCATGATTCAGTGGCAAAAGCCCTCCACTGGAGCCTGTGCAAGAAACATCAGCTACCTTGCAGTAATAAGTGGTACGAGCACCAACCTGAAGGAGTGATAGAAAATCGATCAGGCAAAGATCCTCTGGGACTATGGTATCAGAACGGATAGGGTGATACGTGCAAACAGACCAGACGTGACGTTGATTGACAAAAGTCAAGAAGAAAGTATCACTCATTGATGTCGCAATACCATGGGACACCAGAGTTGAAGAGAAAGAGAGGAAAAAATGGATAAGTATCAAGATCTGAAAATAGAAATAAGAAGGATATGGGATATGCAGTGGAAATCGTACCCATAATCATAGGAGCACTAGGCACGATCCCAAGATCCCTGAAAAGGAATCTAGAAAAACAAAACTAGAGGCTGAAGTAGCTCCAGGACTCATGCAGAGAGTGTGATCCTAGAAACGGCACACATAGTAAGAAAAGTGATGGACTCCTAAGGAGGCAGGATGCAACCCCAGAACCCCACACTATAAATACCACCAGTCGAAGTTGGAGGACTGTGATAGAGCAAAAAAAAAAAAAAAAAAAAATAATAATAATAATAATAATAATAATAATAATACCCTACACTATAAATAACCACCAGTCGAATTGGAAGACTGTGATAGACAAAAAAAAATAATAATAATAACATTCTCATTATTGGGCAAGTTAAAGATGACACAAGCCAATCACTACAAAAACTTGTACTAGTGCATTCTGAAGACGTCACCCAGGAACAACAAAATCTAATATGCTTGAAAAGCAAACCAGTTCTCAACCAGGTCCAGTTAACAGGCAAAAAGTCATATATGCTTCAAAAGGAAGCAAACTTGTCGAAGACGCCTTGAATCCATAAAAGCAATATGCTTTACGTCAAACTTAACTGTCAACTGAAGACTCCGAGATGAATGATGAAAGAATCGTGCTTTAAAACGAAACTAATTCCTACGTGGGCATCAGAGAGTAATTAGGGGTTTTTCTAAAAGAAGCTGATTTGGTGCAAAAGAGAAGTTTTAGAGAAAATGATCGGTACACTTCCTTGTTTGGGAATCTTTTTTTTTTTTTTTTTTTCTGTTGCTGGAACTAGTTTGGACAAATTTCACGTTGGCCGAATTATGTTGGTCTCCATCGTGCAATCTGCAAGCTTTAGAGAGCGTGCAATTTGGACCTGTTAGGCATAAGCAAATGAGCATTGCATAACTTAGCTCAGGTATTCTTTCTAAAAAGATGCAAACAATTGACGCATAGTGCCCTGACGACCTTACTAAAGAGATGACGAGGTAATCTGCAAAATCACAAATCACTTTTATTACTTTAGTAATCGACTTCCGTGCTTGTATGTCTTCCTGTGTCAGTGATGTAATCTAAGATTATATTATTTTTATATTCTTATTTAATCCGTTCAACTATTTATTCATAAAAAGGAAACGTTATGGTTATTTTCATTCTTTTAAAAATAAGAGAGCCAGTGTTTAGAAATAACTTCAAACCCTTGTCATAATAAAACAATTACTTTCTGCGTCGGTTGTCAAGACTATTGGGATACACCAGGCCTCGTAATCACTTTTACACATCAATAACTAAAGCGAAAACCCGCGCTGGCATAATCCAACTTACTCTTCGTGATTTCTTACTTATTTTTAGATTTTCTTAGTATCTATAATTCTGCAGAAAGTATTTAAAAGGATTTATATATAGCCAATTATTCTTTGGTTATATTTTTTTAGTTTAGTGATAATCGTTTAATATTATTCAGATTGCATAGACGAGTAGGTTTGGTTTGATGTACCCGGTACCCGGTATACAGATGTTTGACAAATATAGTTATATATGACACACATATATATATATATATATATATATATATATATATATATATATATATATATATATATATATATATATATATATATATATATATATATATTATATATATATATTATATATATATATATATGTGGTACATATATACATATATATATATATATATATATATATATATATATATACATATATATATAGAGAGAGAGAGAGGAGAGAGAGAGAGAGAGAGAGAGAGGTTTTGGTAACTTGTTGTATCATGTATGTGTCAAGGTGGACTTTTTACCAGCCAGTCATCTGGTATATAAATGTATGAATATATCCTGTACATCAAGTGTTATTTATCATATATGTCAAAATAAATACTTTTCGTATTTATGTGTCTCTTTTTTGTACGTATTTCCTGAGCCCCATACACGAAAATTGCCGCGAACTATGCACTATACACACGAAAACACACCAGACAAAAACCCCGCAGATAATTCATCACGCCTCTCCCACATTCCAAACAGCGAGATCTCACTCGTTACAGAATCTCCCTTTGCTCTTAAAGCAACCTTGAAATCAACCTGACCTCTTCGACCTCGTCATTTACTACGCGCTGCTTTGGAAGGATCATAAAGAGAAATTTTTGTCTCAAATGTCAGGTCACTGCAAAAGTTTAAATAAAAAAAAAAAAATGGGGCTGGGGTGATCTGGGAGGAACTATTACTCCTCCGAGGGGGGGGTGGGGGTGGGGATTAGGGGTAGGGGTGGGGGACAGGGATTGGGTTAGGGGAAAAGGGGGGTGGGGGTAGGGAGGGGGTTAGGAAAGAAAGAGAAATGCGTAACATTTTAATCCTAACTCCCTGCTGAGCCGGACACCTTATCCATTGTAAGCCATTCTTCTCTCCCCCCCCTACTGAAGGGTAGGGGGGGGGGGGCCAGAGACATGGGGAGGGGGGGGGGGGAGAAGGGGAGGGGAGGGGGGAGGGGGGGAGTTTTATGTGCAAGACTGGCATTAATGGGTTGCTGCAGAATACCAATGAGTTTTTGTAAATGGCAAACGTTCTTTGACTCGAGTTTATGACAATGTCCTGTCTGCTTGGGGTTTCCATTGAGAGAAAAAAAAAAAATGAAAATACCGATATTTTGATCACTTTTCTGAGGTCACTTCCACTGGGGAAAAGATCAAAAATACGGAGTTTTCTTGACTTTTTGAAAGTTATTTCCACTAAGGAGAAAATTCAACATACCTAGATATTTTGACATTTTTAGAAGTTATTACCACATCGGAAAAAAAAATCAAAATACCGAAATTTTCTCAACTTTTTGGAAGTTATGTCCACTAGGGAAAACGTCAAAACGAATTTTATGAACGTTTTGGAGTCCAATTTTCCACTAAGGAAAAAGTAATTGAACATATCGAAAAGTTTATGATATTTTTAGAAACTCATACATTAAGTTACTAAAATATCTGGAAGGTGATACTCTTTCCTTTATTTTTTATTTACTTTTTGTTTATGAAAATCATTGCAGAGGATGTCAGTAAAAGTCTAGTTCCAGGAAACGCCTACAAGCTGTCTGTATACCTTTCTGTCATTAAGAAATTGACAAGCTTTGAAGTCTTCCATGTTGAGATAATGAATTTTTAACAAAATGATTCCATTGATTTTGAACAGGATCTACTATTGGCGTTGATGACCGAAAATAATCGTATAGGAATTAAAGTTCAAATAATAAATCATATAGAATTAAAAATTTAAAATAATTGTCTTTGTCGACTTAGAAAGACCTTGCCACAAGCGTCAAGAATGAATTTATTTTCACATACAGATATTAATTTAGATGTTAACAAACGTATGACATAACGTGCAATTCATTACAGCAAATTGAAAGCGTTTAAATATTCGCATTTTGATCACTCTGCAATTCAAGGAAAACCTGACGAATTTGTCTCAAATTTCATTAATTTTTTTTTCTTTTTTTTTTTGCCTTGCTTGGATAGAACAGGGCCAGTCTCCTTACCGATTGAGAGAGAATACCACGTAGAAAAGAGAGGTATTTAATTACGTTAGCAGATCAGAGAATCAGGTAGACCCTTTGATATTGCATGACATTTGGCAGGTTTAGCTCAGATGGGTAATCTTTTCGTAATTATAGTCAGATTCCTATATGAGAAGCATTTTCGTAACTTCATGTTCAACCTAGAATCTATTGTATAAAGTTTTACAACTCATATATTCACCTTTTTTTGTAAGTCACCTTTCGTCACGAGTGCAAGGGTCACTGACCCAAGAGCTGAATGCATAATTTTAGCGAATCCGCCCAGTTATTCATCTTGCATTCATTATCAATGAACAATGTCATGAATGAATCTCATTATCGAATTGTAACCAGTGTAATAAGATAACAAGTTCGAAGGTTATATTATCATTATTCAGGTTCGTGACGATACGTCGACGTCCTCACTGTGGATAATACCGCATTCACTACATTGAAGATGATTCGTGGATTTATTTTCTGCAATAAGACTGTATTTTATGCCTAGGCAATAAATTGTACATGCATCAACACTGAATAAATACATGCAATTTATATCTAACAACGATAAGAAATTATGGAAATCTGTTAACGTTAATTCTGACAGTTACGAAAAAGCAGATACCAAGTCTGTTAACTTTAATTGTGACAATTACGGAAAAACAGATACCAGATCTGTTAATGTTAATTCTGACAGTTACGAAAAAACAGTTACCAGATCTGTTAACGTTAATTCTGACAGTTACGAAAAGACAGATACCAGGTCTGTTAACGTTAATTCTTCCAGTTACGAAAAAGCAGATACTAGATCTGTTAATGTTAATTCTAACAGTTACGAAAACACAGATACCAGAGGCATAATCAGTCATATTCTTCGACCGAAGATTAAGATGCACAGATCATCAATATATGCATTAGGACTGATTGACAGAATGAGTGATAGATTCGTTTACGTAATCTGACGTATGACTGACAACCAGAGAACGCTGTAATACCTTCCTGTGTATCTTTCTTTGAATCTTCGGCTGAAAACCCGTATGAAGGAAATCAAAAGACTACGAACTCAAGTGGTCCCCAAAGGGATATCAGCCAACAGAAATAGACAAGTTATGGGAAAAGGTGATAAATAAATATATATGAGTGAACAGAAGATAAACACCGATAAACCTGAATTCAGGAGACATATTTCTATTCTTTTAAAAGTTTTTATTCTTTTTATGTTTATTCTTTTTAAAATATTTTTTTCCAATTTTTTTATTTTTTTATTTTTATTATTCATTCAAATTTTCATTATTATTATTATTTTATTTTTTTTTTTTTTTTTTTCTCTATCACAGTCCTCCAATTCGACTGGGTGGTATTTTATAGTGGGGTGGGGTTCCGGGTTGCATCCTGCCTCCTTAGGAGTCCATCACTTTTCTTACTATGTGTGCCGTTTTCTAGGATCACACTCTTCTGCATGAGTCCTGGAGCTACTTCAGCCTCTAGTTTTTCTAGATTCCTTTCAGGGATCTTGGGATCGTGCCTAGTGCTCCTATGATTATGGGTACGATTTCCACTGGCATATCCCATATCCCTTCTTATTTCTATTTTCAGATCTTGATACTTATCCATTTTTTCCCTCTCTTCTCTTCAACTCTGGTGTCCCATGGTATTGCGACATCAATGAGCGATACTTTCTTCTTGACTTTGTCAATCAACGTCACGTCTGGTCTGTTTGCACGTATCACCCTATCCGTTCTGATACCATAGTCCCAGAGGATCTTTGCCTGATCGTTTTCTATCACTCCCTCAGGTTGGTGCTCGTACCACTTATTACTGCAAGGTAGCTGATGTTTCTTGCACATAGGCTCCAGTGGAGGGCTTTTGCCACTGAATCATGCCTCTTTTTGTACTGGTTCTGTGCAAGTGCCGGGCATTCACTTGCTATGTGGTTTATGGTTTCATTTTTCGTATTGCACTTCCTACATATGGGAGAGATGTTATTTCCGTCTATCGTACTTTGAAACATATCTGGTTCTTAGGGCCTGATCTTGTGCCGCTGTTATCATTCCTTCAGTTTCCTTCTTTAGCTCTCCCCCTCTGTAGCCATTGCCAATTGTCATCGCTGGCTAGTTCTTTAGTCTGTCTCATGTATGTCGTGCATTGGTTTGTTGTGCCAGTCCTCTGTTCTTTCTGTCTTTCTCCTGTCTCTGTATATTTCTGGGTCTTCGTCTACTTTTATTATTTTTTGTCCTTCTTCCCATGCACTCTTTAGCCACTCGTCTTCACTGGTTTTCAGATATTGCCCCAGTGCTCTGTTTTCGATGTTGGCGCAGTCCTCTATACTTTGTAGTCCTCTCCTCCTTCCTTTCGTGTTATGTATAGTCTGTCCGTATTTGCTCTTGGGTGTAGTGCTTTGTGTATTGTCATTTGTTTCCTGGTTTTAACTGATCTATGCTGCGGAGTTCTGCCTTCGTCCATTCCACTATTCCTGCGCTGTATCTGATTACTGGCACTGCCCATGTGTTTATGGCTTTTATCATATTTCCGGCGTTGAGTTTTGACTTGAGTATCGCCTTGAGTCTCTGCATATATTAATTATTATTATTATTATTATTATTATTATTATTATTATTATTATTATTATTATATTATTATTATTATTACAGGTTTTATTGAGTGAAGGTCTTCCTCCACCATATTATTATTATATTATTAATTATTATTATTATTATTATTTGCTCTATCACAGTCCTCCAATTCGACTGGGTGGTATTTATAGTGTGGGGTTCCGGGTTGCATCCTGCCTTCTTAGGAGTCCATCACTTTTCTTACTATGTGCGCGTTTCTAGGATCACACTCTTCTGCATGAGTCCTGGAGCTACTTCAGCGTCTAGTTTTTCTAGATTCCTTTTCAAGGATCTTAGGATCGTGCCTAGTGCTCCTATGATTATGGGTACGATTTCCACTGGCATATCCCATATTCTTCTATTTCTATTTTCAGATCTTGATACTTATCCATTTTTTTTTCCATCTCTTTCTCTTCTTCAACTCTGGTGTCCATGGTATTGCGACATCAATGAGTGATACTTTCTTCTTGACTTTGTCAATCACGTCACGTCTGGTCTATTTGCACGTGTCACCCATATCCGTTCTGATACCATAGTCCCAGAGGATCTTTGCCTGATCGTTTTCTATCACTCCCTCCCTCTGGTTGGTGCTCTTACCACTTATTACTGCAAGGTAGCTGATGTTTCTTGCACAGGCTCCGTGGATGGGCTTTTGCCACTGAATCATGCCTCTTTTTGTACTGGTTCTGTGCAAGTGCCGGGCATTCGCTTGCTATGTGGTTTATGGTTTCATTTTCCGTATTGCACTTCCTACAAATGGGAGAGATGTTATTTCCGTCTATCGTTCTTTGAATATATCTGGTTCTTAGGGCCTGATCTTGTGCCGCTATCATTCCTTTCAGTTTCCTTCTTTAGCTCTCCCCTCTGTAGCCATTATTATTATTATTATTATTATTATTATATTATTATTATTATTATTATTATTATTATTATTATTCGACTCGAAACACGCGCATTTTCACTTAACAAACCGAACACATAATCAAATATCCAAGCAAGCTTCCGGCCTGGAAGCACCAGCAAGTAAATTTGAACCATCAAGAGACCGACGATAAAGATGGAAGTCGTTTGCGTCTGTATCAGGTAGGCTGCGCTATATCAAGTTAATGTGCCATTAACCCTCGTCTATTATCTCCGCACGGTAAAGAGACATGCCAAATAAATAGCCTTTTCAAGCGGTTAATGAAGGGTTACGAACCTTGTGAACCTGACCGAGGAACAAAAAAGAAAGGGGAGAAAAAGAATTGAAGAAAGGATAAAAAAAAAAAAAAACCCTACCACCGCGGAATGCCATAGTAGGAAGCCAGGTTTTTAAAGTTCAGGTGGCTAAAAATGACGTTTGGTATGTGTGTCCCGCTCTCTCTCTCTCTCTCTCTCTCTCTCTCTCTCTCTCTCCTCTCTCTCTCGCTAACCATTCGATTCCTAGTTTTTGTTATTATTGCTTTAGTTTTCTCTTCTTTACTAAGCAATAACATTGAATGAAACAGATCTTTGTCCTACCATTTTTTTAAAGGATATTTGTTTTTTATTTTTTCTTATTTTTGGGAGGAGCCACTTTGTTTATCGGTCGCTTTTTCCCTGGTACTGCCCAGCTTTGGAATTCTGTCGCTGATCCCTGTTCCCGTACTTCCAGACGTCTTAAGGATTCCTGTCAATATATATATATATATATATATATATATATATATATATATATATATATATATATATATATATATATATATATATATATACATAAGTATTTATATTTATATATATGTATATATACTTATATATATATATATATATATATATATATATATATATATAGATATAATATACATACAGTTATATCTATATATATAAATATAATATATAGTTGTATATATATGTATATATATATATATATATATATATATATATATATATATATATATGTATGTATGTATGTATATATATACAGATATGTGATTTACATTATATATATATATATATATATATATATATATATATATATATATATATATATATATATAAAAAGAGTGTGTGTGGAGTATGTGAAAAAAATATATTAAAAAAATATATTCTCTTCATGTCTGCCCTTTGACAGAAATGTCTGAATTCCTCGCGCATTTTTTTTTTTCTCTTTTTTTCTACAATTTTAATAATGGACATTAAATTTCAACAATTTCCTAACTAACGAGAACTCGACCACACACACATACAAAGACACGGCTACCGGAGCCAGAAAGTGACTCGACATTTTAATTAGGCCTAAGGTCAAGAATCTGTGTCGAGCCGTGGCGTCGTATTGAGTCAGGTATCACTGTGACGAAAGGCTAGACAAGAATGAGTGGCATAGGCTTAGGCAGGAAATTCAATCAAATGCCAGGGAGGTAGTGGTAGATGTTACACTCAATTTTTAACATTGAACTAATTATTATTATTATTATTGTTATTATTATTATTATTATTAATATTATTATTATTATTATTATTCACGGAAATCTTAATATTGTTGTTTTTCGTATTATTATTATTATTATTATTATTATTATTATTATTATTATTATTATTATTATTATTATTATTATTATTATTATTATTATTCAAACTTAAACCTAAACCCTTATTTATAAGGAACAAGCCTACAAGGGCCATCGACTTGAAATTCATACTCCCAAATAATACTTTTTTTAGCTGAAAGAAGATACAGCAGGCAATAGGATAATTACTGCATTTATTTTTATGAATTTCACCTGTCAAAATTTAGAGAAATTCTCGCACCCCTCTCCCTGGCCCATACAAAACCCCCTCCCCTCTGTGCACCCACTAGCCAAAAATTAGCAAAATGTAAACAGCCTCGTCCTTCGCTACACCTGGTAATTACCAACGCATTTAACCAAAACGTTACAACATTAGAATAGATCATAAATCTCTCATACACTAGCAATTAAACCTGAATAGATGACCAGGACAGTGAAAAAGGATGTTATATGATATTAAGCAAGCTAATGTTGACTTTCAAAGAAGAGCAATTCAGCCGAGAGATATTTCTTGATCCTAACTCTCTTCACACCCAATCTGATCTGGTCAACTTTGACCTCAGATATCGAGTAGCCTTTGATCCGATTTTGATAAGGGGTATACTAACCTTTAAACACCTCACTGCTGTTAGTGGTGTAAGACCAGCACAAGATATGTCCCAAAATTAGGTTGAAGGCATCCTGTTGCACGAGCGAGAGAGAGAGAGAGAGAGAGAGAGAGAGAGAGAGAGCGAGAGAGAGAGAGAGGAGAGAGGAATGTATTCCCATCACTAGTCCCCCGTATTTTTTTTACAGACACTAATTCATTAACCAAAATATTAACATAAAAAAAATGAGAGAGAGAGAGAGAGAGAGAGAGAGAGAGAGAGAGAGGAGAGAGAGAGAGAGAAAATCCTG
>NC_061088.1:6006445-6008563 GCF_015104395.2 Macrobrachium nipponense | reverse complement strand
CAGGATTTTCTCTCTCTCTCTCTCTCTCTCTCTCTCTCTCTCTCTCTCTCTATAACTTTTTTAGTTATAGAACTAAAAAGTAAGATAGAAAATGCAGACAAAAGATTATACAATCAAAAGAAAATGAAAAACGGGACTTGGAAGAAAAAACCCTATTAAATATCAAGCAAAACCCCAAACTATTATACTCATATGCTAAGAAGATGAATAAAAGAAGAAGAAATAGGCCCTCTGAGAATTGAAAGGGAAGATTAAACGAATGAAAAAAAAAAGGAAAGGTTTGCAAACATACTGGCAGAACGATATAAGAGAGAATTCACCCTAGAATAGATAATGAAGATAATGATATAGAGTAAGGGATGAAAATAGTGAATATTTAGCTGACATAGATATTATGAAGCCGATATTGTGCAGGCTATTAATGAAATTAAAAATGGAGCTGCTGCAGGGCCAGATGGAAATTCCTGCTATTTTGTTAAAGAAAGTAGTTCATTCTATCGCAAAGCCACTTGCAATATTATTAAGACAAAGTGTAGATACAGGCAAGATATATGATGAGCACAAATTAGCATATATTACCCCTACTTTCAAAAGTGGATCAAGACTAGAGGCAAGTAATTATAGGCCTGTGAGTCTAACATCACATATTATGAAAGTGTATGAAAGGGTAATGAAGAAAAATATTATGAAACATTTAATAAAAAAAAATAATTTGTTTAATAAAGGACAACATGGTTTTCGTACCCGGAAAAAGTACACAAACCCAACTGTTAGTCCACCGTGAGAACATATTCAAAAATATGAAAAGCGGAAATGAAACAGATGTGGTTTATTTAGACTTTGCAAAAGCTTTTGATAAAGTAGACCTAAATATATTAGCGAGAAAAAATTAGAAACACAATATCGTGGATAAGTAGGAAAATGGTTAAAAGAATTTTTACACAACAGAAAACAGATAGTTATTGCAAACGACGAGAAATCGGATGAAGCCAAGGTACTATCCGGTGTGCCGCAAGGTACGGTGTTAGCTGCAATACTGTTTGTTATTATGATTGAAGACATAGACAATAATGTTAAAGATTCGGTAGTGAGTAGTTTCGCCAGATGACACAAGAATAAGTAGAGAAATTACTTGTGATGAAGATAGGAACGCTCTACAAAGAGAACTTAACAAAGTATATGATTGGGCAGAGGTAAATAGGATGGTATTTAACTCTGATAAATTTGAATCAATAAATTATGGAGACAGAGAAAGAAAGCTATATGCATATAAGGGACCTAATAATGAGGACCCATCACAAATAAGGAAGCAGTTAAAGACCTTGGTGTGATGATGAATAGGAACATGTTATGCAAGATCAAAATAGCAACTCTGTTGGCAAAATGTAAAGCAAAAATGGGAATGTTGTTACGGCACTTCAAAACAAGAAAAGCTGAACACATGATTATGCTTTATAAAACATATGTTCGTATAGGCCACTTGAATATTGCAATATGATATGGTACCCACACTATCAAAAGGATATTGCAATATTGCACAAATAGAGAGTGTACAAAGGTCCTTTACAGCTAGAATAGAAGAAGTTAAGGACCTAGACTACTGGGAAAGACTACAATTCTTAAAATTATATAGTCTAGAAAGGAGAAGAGAACGCTACATGATAATTCAGGCATGGAAACAGATAGAAGGAATAGCAGAAAATATCATGGAACTAAAAATATCAGAAAGAGCAAGCAGAGGTAGATTAATAGTGCCCAAAACTATACCAGGAAAAATAAGGAAAGCACACAGGACATTAATCCACTACGCACCAGCATCGATAATGCAGCGTCTATTCAATGCGTTGCCAGCTCATCTGAGGAATATATCAGGGAGTGAGCGTAGATGTGTTTAAGAATAAGCTCGACAAATATCTAAAATGCATCCCAGACCATCCAAGATTGGAAGATGCAAAATATACCGGAAGATGTACTAGCAACTCTCTGGTAGACATTAGAGGTGCCTCACACTGAGGGACCTGGGGCAACCCGAACAAGATGTAAGGTCTGTAAGGTAAGGTCTCATTTTTTATGTTAATATTTTGGTTAATGAATTAGTGTCTGGAAAAATACGGGACT
>NC_061088.1:6001445-6003945 GCF_015104395.2 Macrobrachium nipponense | reverse complement strand
ACATCAGCTACCTTGCAGTAATAAGTGGTAAGAGCACCAACCAGAGGGAGTGATAGAAAACGATCACGCAAAGATCCCTGGGACTATGGTATCAGAACGGATAGGGTGATACGTGCAAATAGACCAGACGTGACGTTGATTGACAAAGTCAAGAAGAAAGTATCACTCATTGATGTCGCAATACCATGGGACACCAGAGTTGAAGAGAAAGAGAGGGAAAAAAATGGATAAGTATCAAGATCTGAAAATAGAAATAAGAAGAATATGGGATATGCCAGTGGAAATCGTACCCATAATCATAGGAGCACTAGGCACGATCCCAAGATCCCTGAAAAGGAATCTAGAAAAACTAGAGGCTGAAGTAGCTCCAGGACTCATGCAGAAGAGTGTGATCCTAGAAACGGCGCACATAGTAAGAAAAGTGATGGACTCCTAAGGAGGCAGGATGCAACCCGGAACCCCATACTATAAATACCACCCAGTCGAATTGGAGGACTGTGATAGAGCAAAAAATAATAATAATAATATTAATAATAATATTAATAATAATATGGTGGAGGAAGACCTTCACTCAATAAAACCTGTAATAATAATAATAATAATAATAATAATAATAATAATAATAATAATAATAATAATAATAACAATTGATGAAAATTTGAATAATAAAAGTTTTAAAAATAATAAAAAAATTGGAAAAAAATATTTTAAAAAGAATAAACATAAAAAGAATAAAAACTTTTAAAAGAATAAAAATATGTCTCCTGAATTCAGGTTTATCGTGTTTATCTTCTGTTCACTCATATATATTTATTTTTTATCACCTTTTCCCATAAACTTGTCTATTTATGTTGGCTTGATATCCCTTTGGGGACCACTTGAGTTCGTAGTCTTTTGATTTCCTTCATACGGGTTTTTTGGTTTTCAGCCGAAAGATTCAAAAAAAGATACACAGGAAGGTATTACAGCGTTCTCTCTGGTTGTCAGTCATACGTCAGATTACGTCAACGAATCTATCACTCATTCTGTCAATCAGTCCTAATGCATATATTGACGATCTGTGCATCTTAATCTTCGGTCGAAGAATATGACTGATTATGCCCCTGGTATCTGTGTTTTCGTAACTGTTAGAATTAACATTAACAGATCTAGTATCTGCTTTTTCGTAACTGGAAGAATTAACGTTAACAGACCTGGCATCTGTCTTTTCGTAACTGGCAGAATTAACGTTAACAGACCTGGTATCTGTCTTTTTGTAACTGGCAGAATTAACGTTAGCAGACCTGGTATCTGTCTTTTCGTAACTGTCAGAATTAACGTTAACAGATCTGGTAACTGTTTTTTCGTAACTGTCAGAATTAACATTAACAGATCTGGTAACTGTTTTTTCGTAACTGTCAGAATTAAAATTAACAGAACTGGTATCTGTTTTTCCGTAATTGTCACAATTAAAGTTAACAGACTTGGTATCTGCTTTTTCGTAACTGTCAGAATTAACGTTAACAGATTTCCATAATTTCTTATCGTTGTTAGATATAAATTGCATGTATTTATTCAGTGTTGATGCATGTACAATTTATTGCCTAGGCATAAAATACAGTCTTATTGCAGAAAATAAATCCACGAATCATCTTCAATGTAGTGAATGCGGTATTATCCACAGTGAGGACGTCGACGTATCGTCACGAACCTGAATAATGATAATATAACCTTCGAACTTGTTATCTTATTACACCGGTTACAATTCGATAATGAGATTCATTCATGACATTGTTCCTTGATAATGAATGCAAGATGAATAACTGGGCGGATTCGCGAAAATTATGCATTCAGCTCTTGGGTCAGTGACCCTTGCACTCGTGACGAAAGGTGACTTACAAAAAAGGATGAGTTGTAAAACTTTATTCAATAGACTCTAGATTTACCATGAAGTTACGAAAAGGCTTCTCATATAGGAATCTGACTATAATTACGAAAAGATTACCCATCTAAGCTAAACCTGCCAAAATGTCATGCAATATCAAAAGGGTCTACCTGATTCTCTGGTCTGCTATTGTAATTAAATACCTCTCTTTTCTACCTGGTATTCACT
Source organism: Macrobrachium nipponense (assembly GCF_015104395.2). NCBI lineage: Eukaryota > Metazoa > Arthropoda > Malacostraca > Decapoda > Palaemonidae > Macrobrachium > Macrobrachium nipponense. Next base: position 6,001,853 of record NC_061088.1, on the reverse strand, counting down.
CTCAATTGGTAAGGAGACTGGCCCTGTTCTATCCAAGTTAGGCAAAAATCTAATGAGATTTTAGAGGAATCTGTCAAGTTTTCCTTGAATTGCAGATTGATCAAAATGCGAATATTTAAACGCTTTCAATTGCTGTAATGAATTGCACGTTATGTCATACGTTGTAACATCTAAATGAATATCTGTATGTGAAATTCATTCTTGACGCTTGTGGCAAGGTCGTCTGAGTCGACAAAGACAATTATTTAAATCTTTAATTCTATATGATTTATTATTTGAACTTTAATTCCTATACGATTATTTTCTGTCATCAACGCCTATAGTAGATCTTGTTCAAAATCAATGGAATCATTTTGTTCAAAATTCATTATTTCAACATGGAAGACTTCAAAGCTTGTCAATTTCTTA
>NC_061088.1:5988945-5996445 GCF_015104395.2 Macrobrachium nipponense | reverse complement strand
CTCAAAAACGTCTCCTAAAGTCTATCTTCCTCAGTTAATTTGCGTCGTCATGTCTCCCTCAAGCTAATTATTTTTCTTTTTTAACATTTACGTCAAGACTTCCAACCAGGACTTTCCCCGTCCTAATAAATTTACTTGATTCTTGTGCTCTTTTAGTTAAAGAATTATATTTTAAAGTTCACTTGAAAATTCAATACATATACAATATATGTAATTTATGTACAAAAAATCAACAAATATATAGTCATAATATTCTGTATGTATCATTATACTTAAATTTACTATGCAAATACATACATGTACGTGTTTATGTATGTACATAGTAAATTTAAGTATATTGATGTATACAAAACATTATGACTATATTATATATATATATATATATATATATATATATATATATATATATATATATATATATATATATATATATATATATATATATATATATATATATATATATATATATATATATATATATATGTTGATTTTTTGTATAAATTACATATATTGTATATGTATTGAGTTGTAAAATGAACCATAAAACGTTTTTTTAACTAGAGAGAGAGAGAGAGAGAGAGAGAGAGAGAGAGAGAGAGAGAGAGAGAGGAGATTCTTGTGCCTATTCTACCGAGCTTTTCACTCCAAGTTTCTCTGCATGGCCAGACCGCACAAATATTCAGTCTCTTTTTTGCATCAGGTTTCTTTAAATTGTACTTTTCGTTTTAGTGAAAAATTTATCCGTTTTATTCAGTTCCTCCAATTCTGACATGCTCCAGTATTTGAATTTCTGCCATGCGTTCTTTACAGTCATTACCGATCAATTTTTTTTCGATTAACTTGTCAGGTAATTCAATTTGCCTGTAATACATGCAAATTAACTAGCTCTCTTGTCGTTTGCCTTCTAAGTTTTTTTGTAGCATTTTACAAGAACTAACGAACTATCTGAATTATTTCCCAACTTTAGCAGTAATTTTATCCTTACGTAACTTCTCCATTTAGACGACTTGGCTACTTCGTTCATTATCATGTATTATTCTTATTAAGAATTGTGATTTATTTTAAGCATACTTTATCTTAAATAATGATCATCAACTTGGTATAGACGCGTGCAAAGAATAGAACGACAATCTAATTCGAAAACTAAACAAATACAACAAAGTGACACATGAGGTCACCTTGTATCAGGTTTGAATAAACTAAAACTTCACTTTCTTCCTACTTTATTCTTCAATAAGGGACGAGGAATAGTTTCTCTAGTTAATTTTTATAGCAATAATTCCTCTTCTTTAATTTCTATAATGAAATAACAGGGCAACTTGATGAATAACAAAATGTTGTGAATCACAATTAATGCTCAGTTTCTTTAGTTAATTGTTATAGCAATAATTACTGTTCTTTAATGTCCATATAATGAAATAACAGAACAACTTTATGAATAACAGAATGTTGTGACCCACAGTTAATACTCAGTGAATGTTATAAAAATAGGCCTATGGGGAATGTTATAGGGCTGCAATTTTGGTCACAAGCTTTCGTCTGAATGTTATAAAAATAGGCCTAATGGAAATGTTATGAAAATAGGCGTAATGGAAATGTAATAAAAATAGGCCTAATGGAAATGTTAATAAAATAGGCCTAATGGAAATGTTATAAAAATAGGCCTAAGGTGAATGTTATAGGGCAACGATTTTGGTCCTGCCATAATAGATACCACAAGTTTTCGTCTGGGCAGCAGACCAATCCGGCTAATATTTTACAAGAATACTAAATCAAACCAGTACTAAAAACAGATGATACATCCCCTGAATAATACATATTCGTACGGGAATCATTTAAGACCCGAAAACAACATCCTGTTTGAAGCAGTTACCCGCCTGTGCATCCAATCAGCCCAGCCAGTTCTCGTCTCCTGCAAAAACATCAACACCTCCGAACTCAGCCTGGCTCGCGTGTCGACCCTGACCTCAAGATATTTTAAATGTCTGGCTTCCTATTGCATCCTACGTTGCTCTATATGTCAGAAGTCGCAACTCTATGCTTCAACACCCCGGTGATCGTATTGACACCTTCCAATGCCAGGCATCTAGGCGCAGGAGTGATATCCTGCAATATCACAGACGCTGGTGGAGGATCCTGGATTCAGGATTTATCTGAGCTTGTGGGCGTTGCTATGCGCTGTAAACGGAATACCTGTTTTTTATATGTCCTTTTTTTAAATTGTGTCATTTCAAAAGCAAGTCTATGAGAGAAAGCCTTAAGTTTAGATTGAAATCATATACTAAATATTATTCCCCTTTCATCTTATTTTTACGGTTTAATAAAAAAGAATGCTAATATAAAGCTATATTAACCTATGGAAATATGGACATTCGTACGTTCTGCCAACGTAGAATAAGAGGAATTCATTTCTGGTGATTAGAAATTAATTTCTCGATATAATGAGGTTCGGATCCCACAATAAGCTGTAGGTACCGTTGCTAGGTAACCTTTTGGTTCCTGGGACAGCTGTTACTAAGGTTGTATTCTACGTAATCGGGTCTTACTTGAGTCGAGAGTAATACATGTTTTGTTTACTTATTTTTTCATTATTCATATAGTACTTTTGTAGTCATGTCTACACTTTATAATACAAGGTACTGTAATTTTTGTTTTTTTTTGGCGCTTTCCATTCCCGCTAACGGTAATTAAAAAAAAAAGAAGTGTTTCAAACAGGTTTGAAACAAGTCTTAGTTTCTGACTTCAGGAATAGATAATTTTCTTCGAAAATCGGTTATTTAGAAAGACGAACGTGACGCCCATTTTCATCCCGTATGATATCTGAGAGATAAATAAATAAATAAATAAAAATATAAAGAAGTAACTCCAAACGAGTTAACTGGAAGTAAGGAAGCTTGGCAAAAGATCAGCCATCTTGTTGCACGATCTGGAAGAATGCCGAGGACGGTGGCCATAACATGAGATTTGCATATCGTATTTTTATGAGATCTTTCAGATCAAAGAGGAAATTGAAGAGAATCTGAAGAATTATTCACTGGAAATAGGATAGAGCTGGACTAAATTGTATAAGAATATAAAGAAAGAAGGGAAGAGTGAAAAGAAAAATGCCGATAATAAAGACATTGTAAAGGATGGGAAAGTCTGGAAAAGTATATAAACCGGAAAAATGAATAAAATAATAGCAAATATATTTAAGAGAAAGACGAAATGAAAGAAAAAAATTAAACGTCATGTAGATTGAGGCTACATTATTATCATAAAATAAATATCATACAATAAAAAAATATCATAAAATAAGTAAATAAATAAAAAGAACGAGAGAATTAAGATGCATAGAAGCTGGAAATATAAAAAGGGAAACAACAAAAGGACGAAAAATAAGATAAAAATAGAAACTTTAAAACAGGCGAGAATTAGACATCACGATTCACGACGAACAAAAAAAAAGAAAAGAAAAAAAACAAAAACAAAAACAGAAGACTGAACAAAACATCACGAAAAGAATGATAAACATATAAACCAGAAAATCAGAGCAGAGAAAGAGAGAAAGGAGAAAATATATAGAGCAGGAAATGATACCACAACAGCATCACGCCGGGTGAGTAAACTTCATATATACGACCCCGGAATGAAAACTTAAGATGCCTGAGGTCAGGCGAGGTTTGTGTGTGTGGCATATGACCTCACGAACGTGACTGGGGTCGTGAGTGACTCACGCAATATCGAAGGATACTCACTTCTCAAGAGTCTTTGAAAAGACTCACACATTTTATATATACACATAGATATAACACTGGAACGACGGAATCGCGCTTAAAAGTGTTCCTCTGACTTCACGATTTTTGAAAGAGGGGGGGCGGGAGGGAAAAAAGAAGGAAAAGGGAGGGGGTGGGTAAGGAAATGAGGGGGAGCAGGGGGAGAAAGAAAGATGTCAAGGGCTGCTGAGAATCGCTTTTGGTAGCGAATTCGTGTTAGCATTTTTTTTTTTGATTTTTTTTGCATCAGAAAAAGACCATATTCTTTGGGAGTGTTCCATATGAATAGGTTGGTTTTATCTTCTGAATAAATAATAATAATTAAAATAATAATAATAATAACTAAGAATAATAATAAATAATAATAATAAATAAATAATAATTAACAATACTAATGTTGTTAAGAAATTCACAGTTTCGTGAAAACAAATTGTTAAAAAATATCCACAATTATATATTAAAGATATATTTCTATGTAAAATATAGAACAAAGACTTTCGAATACCTGAACGGTGTTCCTCCTCAGCGTAACTTTTAAGAAAATAATAATAATAATAATAATATTAATAATAATAATAATAATAATAATAATAATAATAATAATAATAATAATAATAATAATAATAATAATAATAATAATAAGCAACATCAAACACATAGATGAGAGCGGATACAAATACCTGGGAATAATGGAAGGAGGATATAAAACACCAAGAGATGAAGGACACGATCAGGAAAGAATATATGCAGAGACTCAAGGCGATACTCAAGTCAAAACTCAACGCCGGAAAATATGATAAAAAGCCATAAACACTGGGTGGGCAGTGCCAGTAATCAGATAGCGCAGAATAGTGGAATGGACGAAGGCAGAACTCCGCAGCATAGATCAGAAACCAGGAAACATATGACAATACACAAAGCACTACACCCAAGAGCAAATACGGACAGACTATACATAACACGAAAGAAAGGAGGGAGAGGAGACTACTAAGTATAGAGGACTGTGTCAACATCGAAAGAAAATGAGCACTGGGGCAATATCTGAAAACCAGTGAAGACGAGTGGCTACAAAGAGTGCATGGGAAGAAGGACTAATAAAAGTAGACGAAAAGAAGACCCAGAAATATACAGAGACAGGAGAATGACAGACAGAACAGAGGGACTGGCACAATAAACCAATGCACGGACAATACATGAGACAGACTAAAGAACTAGCCAGCGATGACACTGGCAATGGCTACAGAGGGAGAGCTAAAGAAGGAAACTGAAGGAATGATAACAGCGGGCACAAGATCAGGCCCTAAGAACCAGATATGTTCAAAGAACGATAGACGGAAATAACATCTCTCCCATATGTAGGAAGTGCAATACGAAAATGAAACCATAAACCACATAGCAAGCGAATGCCCGGCACTTGCACAGAACCAGTACAAAAAGAGGCATGATTCAGTGGCAAAAGCCCTCCACTGGAGCCTGTGCAAGAAACATCAGCTACCTTGCAGTAATAAGTGGTACGAGCACCAACCTGAGGGAGTGATAGAAAACGATCAGGCAAAGATCCTCTGGGACTATGGTATCAGGACGGATAGGGTGATACGTGCAAACAGACCAGACGTGACGTTGATTGACAAAGTCAAGAAGAAAGTATCACTATCATTGATGTCGCAATACCATGGGACACCAGAGTTGAAGAGAAAGAGAGGGAAAAAAAATGGAATATAAGTATCAAGATCTGAAAATAGAAAAATAAAGAAGGATATGGGATATGCCAGTGGAAATTGTACCCTCATAATCATAGGAGGCAACTAGGCGCACGATTCCCAAGATCCCTGAAAAAAAAGAATCTAGAAAAACTGAGGCTCAAGTAGCGCCAGACTCATGCAGAAGAGTGTGATCCTAAGAGAAACGGCACACATAGTAAGGAGAGTGATGGACTCCTAAGGAGGGCAGGATGCAACCCGGAACCCACACTATAAATACCACCCAGTCGAATTGGAAGACTGTGATAGAGGGAAAAAAAAAAACAAAAAAAAAAAAAAAAAACAAAAAAAAAAATAATAATAATAATAATAATAATAATAATATTGAAAGTTTGATTTTCAAGTCAGAGTAGCCCCTGCATAGTTCCTCCATATGAATGGGTGTTTCACCTTTTATAATAATAATAATAATAATAATAATAATAAATAATAATAATAATAATAATAATAATAATAATAATACTTTATTAAAAGTAATGGCTACTTCAGCAGCGTTACACTTGTAGAGATTCTTCTCTATTTTGCGAATAGCGGCTTTTCAGTGCTACTTAAACAGGCTAGTAGAGCGCCTATAGAGGTCATGGTAAAATACAGGGTCAAAATAGGTGTATATATTTGAATTTTACAGATAAACTATGATACCATAGTCATCAAAGTCATTAACGATTTTTCTCTCTCTCTCTCTCTCTCTCTCTCTCTCTCTTAAAGCGAGCTTTCGTCGTGGAGCTGCCAGACATCCTCGGGCTGGGAAGCTAGGGTGGACTGATCTTGGTGCGTTGTTGTTGTTGGAGATTAAGCCAGCCTTGTGCTGGCACGGCTCTTGCTCCTAGAGCAGCCCGTAACTGGAATATCTGTAAAGATACAAAAAACAGATGCTTTGCGGTTAGTTTTGGAAAGGGAGATAGGGTGACAGGCAGGATTGCAACCCCTTTGAACCTTACGGTACCCATCAGTAGAGGAGGAGAAAGTTTTTATAGCAGTGAGACTCAGCTAGCGAAGAGTGCTAGTAGGAAGAAGGAAGCGAGTTTTTTAGTTTGAGGGAAAGAAGGCGTTACCTATAAAACATTTTAGGCGCAAATATATATACATGTGTGTAGCATCTGAAAATAATTGCAATATATATCAAACCAACATTAAGCAAGTATTATAGTATATATACATTCATGCATACTCACAACTTATACATATGCTCCCAAAGATGTTTATGACTCCCATTGCAACAGTGAAGTAGAGGGTTTGTGCTTTGTGCTTTGGCTTTCTATTGTTTTTTTTTTGTTTACAAGACACTAGGAGATTCCCAGTGTCTATGGGAGAAATGCCGTGTGATTCATCCTTTTACCTGGGAGGTGGGTGAGACATTAGGAGATTCCCATATGTCCCTATGTTATTTAAGATGTGTCTGGTGATCTGTGCCGGTGTCAGCTCTATTTCAGTTAGGTTTGATCTGTAAGATTGTGGTCTCTGGGCAGTCTAGTAGGTAGTGTTCGAGGGGCTGGATTGCCTCTCGTCACAGTACTGACATAACCTGCCCTCATTTCCTATCATTTGCCAGTGCAGAGGTATCCTAGCCTTAATCTGTGTGTGATGACTGAGAGTTTTCTAGTGGTTTGTTTTGTGATGTCATGCGGCGTTAGATTTGTGACATCCACATACCACTTGGACGTCCTTGACTCTTGTAGGTAGTGACGTCGTACTTCACTCTCTTCTTGGAGTTTGGCATAGCTTTTTGCCATTTCCTTTAGGTGTGTTATGGATGGTTGCACTTTTATGCTTACTGTACTGCAGCTGAGGGCACTTTTGGCAAGGAAGTCAGCTTCATCATTTCCCTGGATTCCCACATGGCTGGGTATCCAGTTTAGTGTGACTCTCCTGCCAGCAGCTTGATGTGAATTGGCCAATGATTTTATGGCTGTTATCAGTGCACATTTTCTTTTGGATTTGTCGCTTTGATAGCGAGTATTGCTCCTTTGGAGTCAATATGCACT
>NC_061088.1:5976807-5988445 GCF_015104395.2 Macrobrachium nipponense | reverse complement strand
GAGAGAAAATCCTGAAGCCCTCGGTATTGGTCATATGATGGAAAGCTTTCCTAATATATAATCTTGGTATTTAATAAGACTAGTTGTCAGATATATCCCAAAATTAGGTTGGTAGTGTGTCCTGTTGCACAAGAATGAGAGCGAGAGAGAGAGAGAGAGGAGAGAGAGAGAGAGAGAGAAAGGAATATTGACAAGAAAGCCTTACAAATGTGAGGGCGTGGAAAGGGAGAGAGAGAGAGAGAGAGAGAGAGAGAGAGAGAGAGAGAGAGAGAGAGAGAGAGAGAGAATCGTGGAGCCATGTCTATAAAAGGGTATTTACCGAATGATGGAAAAAAGCAAATACACAGTTGGTCGCCCTTATCTCCAAAGACATAGGGTTGAAAATTCGTTGGCCTCAATTTGCACAAATAAGAAAATGGGAAATTCGTATACTATAATAGCAACAGCTATTATAGTATACGAATTCACTATATTTTGAATTCACTATATTTTGTACGCCATAACTCAGCTTTTGCAAGACGTCATTCATTTTGTATAATATATCATGTTCACGAAAAACGACAGTCAAAGTTTAATCAACCTTAAAAGCAAGGTACTGAACATGAAAAATATCAGTGAAAGCCAGAGGCAAAAGATTAATCGTACAAGGAATACTCAAGATAAAGTAATAAAATCTGTTGAGCAATAAAAGCAAAAAAAAAAACTTAATCGCTTTCATTCCAATGGCATTGAAATATTGTAAGAAATAATTGTAATTGTAATTGATACATTAGTTCATTAGAACTTCAGAAATTCAAGCATGTCACATATCAATCTCATTTCATAGCTTATTTATACTGTATTTCTTTTATTTTTCTCTTATATATCTTATTTGCTTATCTTTGCTATTTCCCTTTTAATAGATTATGCTTCATTTCACTATTTCTTTATTCGTGCTGGGCTGATTTCACCACTTGGGTCTTCATAATAGTTCTTATTTTTTCCCCTTTTTTTATAGTGTGGGGTTCCGGGTTGCGTCATGCCGCCTTAGGAGTCCATCACTTTCCTTACTATGTGCGTTGTTTCTATTATTATTATTATCATTATTGTTATTATGATTATTATTATTATTATTATTATTATTATTATTATTATTATTATTATTATTATTATTATTATTATTATTATTATTATTACTCAGATGATAAACCTCTTCATATGTAACAAGCTTACAGGGCCCACTGACCTGAAATTGAAACTTCCAAGGTATATCACGTTCATTTATACTAATAATAATAATAATAATAATAATAATAATAATAATAATAATAGTAATAACAGTAAGTCACCATGTGTTTATTTTAATCACGAATTAAAATAAAAAGTAAATACATTGATAAATCAATAATAGTAATAATAGTAGTAGCAGTAATAATAATAATAATAATAATAATAATAATAATAATAATAATAATAATAGTATAACAGTAAATCACCATGTGATAATCAGTGTCACAAATTAGAAAAAATAACAAATAAGTAAATACACAGATAAATCAATGAATTCATAAATAAGCGCGGAAACTTGATAGCATGCAAAAATGAACAAAATTTTGTAAGAGGAAAAATTTGAATACATTTATGGCTGCTTGTTAACACATCTTGACAGATGCAAGCACATAAAAGCATAGTTTTAAAAAAAGGACCTTGTTTTGACTGGACGAACAGCTTTTAGATGAAAAAAAATAAAATAGAATAAAATCTTTGACGTTGTGTCTCAAGATCGTGCCAAAACATTAACCCCAAGACAGTTACTTCTATTTACATTTTGACCAGATGATTATCATCAACTGGCGTCCGTTTAACTAGGATAAACGAAGAGAAACTTAAAATCTAAATCAAAGCCGTGGCCACTCTGTCGAAGCCACGATTTCGAACGATGTCACGGGCAGTTTATTACCTGGTGAAACTAGTGGTAATACTATCATACCTGTGTCTGGCTGATTGTTAATGAGAGAAGAAGTCAATTGTCAAGGTTCAGTCTTATCAAATGACTGAGCACCATGGCTGACCATGAGATACTTTTGCTAGAAAGCCCGTCGTAAGGGTAGTGACGTCAGTGCGCCTCCTGCGGTGCACTGTGGATGTTACTAAAGGGTGTTTGCGGCGTTTCTTCGGCACTTGGCTGCTTCCATGTTTTTTAGCCTTTTACGATATATATCCATTCCTCATTCCAGTTTTTAAGTATTTCTGATTATTATTATTGTTTGGTGTAAGTGTATGGTGTTCTCCCAGTGCCTACTTTTGATCATTGTACACAGCTTTTTCAATTTTGGGTTTTTTTTTATTGCTGTCCAACCACTCCAACGGCCCCTTTCCACTTGAGCCCGGAATGTCCTAGAGTCCCCAATGGCTTGGTTTGACAGCCAAAATCTCAAATAGATAAATATACAAATAAACAAATAAATAAAATCCACAATTTAAAGAATTTCCCTTTTATTCTCTGCATAGCGTTGCCCACGTCATCGCCAAAAAGGCAAGTGCGCATGCTCGGGACTATAACGAATGTTATTATAATACATTATAGAAAACAGTACTATAATAGACTCACATCAACCGCTGCATTTGATGTCTAGGCCAGTCCCTTACGACGCTCCTGATTGGCTGTTGATAAGCCAATGACAGGGATGGAAACTCTCAGTCTCTCTAGAGAGTTCACATGGGTAGGATCTATGTTCCACTTGTCCTGAGGGATACGTCTTTCAGGAGAAGTGGAACATACATCCTGCCTATGCGAACTCTCCCGAGAGACTGAGAGTTTCCAGCGCTGTCATTGGCTTATCAACAGCCAAACAGGAACGTCGCAAGGGACTGGCCTAGACATCAAATGTAAGGTTGAGTGAATCTGCTATATTGAACTTAAGGGATGAGAGGCAAGATCTCAAGACAATGTTAATCCATTTCTGGAGGAAAGTTCATTCATACAAGGCATGATCCGACCGCCAGCTTTCTCGGGGCGCGTGCTAAAATCTACAGTCAAATAGAGCGTTGTTTCACCAACGAAAATCGAAATAAATACGCTACATTCATAAATATTTTTTCTGTACCGTTTAACATGCATATTATTTATTTATTTTTTTTTACTTTTTTTTTATTAAATAAATCATAAATACCCTATCCTAAAATTCCTGTACCTTTAACTCAATATGAAACACGTTTTTCAGACCTTTTTTGGATTCCATAACCATACCCCTCCCAACTCCCCAACCCCCCACACAACAACCCCCGAGTAAGCGAAAACAAGGTTGCAGTCATTTTTCACTAGCAGTGGAATCGAATCAATCAGAAACTTGAACTTCTACTTCGTGCTAAAGGATAAGGTAATTAAGAAAAGAAACTTTAATTTGATGTTAAGATCAGCTGAACTTTGGCAAGGAATCGGGCAGGGATGTTTTTTTTTATTTTTTTTTTTATTTTTTTTTGCAAAGTATTTATCAAGATTACCTGTTTACTGGAACACAAAACAAGTCTTGGCCCAACAGAATTTCTTGCTCTGATGAGCAGGTATTGAGCAGTTTGTTTGTATATATATATATATATATATATATATATATATATATATATATATATATATATATAGATATACATATACACACACACACACACATGTATATATATATATATATATATATATATATATATATATATATATATATATATATATATATATATATATATATATATATATATATATATATATATATATATATATATATATATATATATGTATATATTCATATTCATATTTTCGTATATATATTTATATTTATGTATATACTATATATAAATATATATATTCATATTTATATTCATGTATATATTTATATATATTTTTATATTTGTTTATATTTATACATACATATAATATACATATAAATAAATATATATATGTATATATGAAAGCCCCTACCCTACGGACAAATTTTGGTCGAAACGCAACCCCCCTATGATGCAACATCGGCTTACCGGGCACTTTATTCAGGAAAAAAAAAAAAAAAAAAAAACGAAAAAAAAAAAAAACGAAGCGCTCGAGTTCAAATTAAGCCAGCCAAGCGAGAATTCCCACCACTGAACTCTGATAGCCGATGCACTTTATCGAGTTGCCGAATCTGCAGGCCACTTAAACCCTTTGCAACTTACTTTCAGGATGAAAGTGTGAAAATATTCAGCAAAATGTCGCGTCGCTACTTTTACCGGAATAGTTCTGGGTTTTTGCAACGCCACGGTGATGTAAACTGTTCAGACAAGAAATGCATGTAATACTGAGCTTTAATTCCGTAGTGTATTATTTTAGAGTTAAATTCAGCATTGTTTGACAAAGCAATAAATTACTTCGTAAATCATCTAATTTATTTCTAATAATTTCTTGTAAGTATTTGCAAATTTTCTGCGATTATTCATTTCTTTTCGAGTCTCTGACTCTTGTACTGACGTCAGAGTAATAGGAACCGATAAAAAGATAAGATTTTTTTACAATTCAGGCCATTGCATATTATGTTATTATATTATTATTATTATTATTATTATTATTATTATTATTATTATTATTATTATATTATTATTATTATTTGGGAAAAACTTTCTATCGCGAGAGTATATATAATGTTCTAAAGGGTCCACAATAATAAAACGTGTTGCGAGTCCGTGTATAATTTTTAAAACTTTACAAAAAGCTTTCGAAACCCTCCCTGGACTGAAGATGATCCCAGGGAAGGGTTCGAAAGCTTTTTGTGAAGTTTTAAAAATCATACACTATTATTATTATTATTATATAAAGACAACTTGTCACACTCTCATTAACTTCTCAGTATTCCTGAATAATTTGCTTGAATAAGCTTATTTCTGTAAGCCTTCATTCCCAATGGGAAATATATGAGGAAAGTCTTACCTTACAAGATGGTATTTAATTGAGAGACTGTGAAGTTTTATCATTATTATTATTATTATTATTATTATTATTATTATTGTTATCATTATTATTATTATTATTATTTTTTTTTTTTTTTTGCTCTATCACAGTCCTCCAATTCGACTGGGTGGTATTTATAGTGTGGGGTTCCGGGTTGCATCCTGCCTCCTTAGGAGTCCATCACTTTTCTTACTATGTGTGCCGTTTCTAGGATCACACTTCTGCATGAGTCCTGGAGCTACTTCAGCCTCTAGTTTTTCTAGATTCCTTTTCAGGGATCTTGGGATCGTGCCTAGTGCTCCTATGATTATGGGTACGATTTCCACTGGCATATCCTATATCCTTCTTATTTCTATTTTCAGATCTTGATACTTATCCATTTTTTCCCTCTCTTTCTCTTCAACTCTGGTGTCCCATGGTATTGCGACATCAATGAGTGATGCTTTCTTCTTGACTTTGTCAATCAACGTCACGTCTGGTCTGTTTGCACGAATCACCCTATCCTTCCTGATACCAGAGGATCTTTGCGTGATCGTTTTCTATCACTCCCTCAGGTTGGTGCTCGTACCACTTATTACTACAAGGTAGCTGATGTTTCTTGCACAGGCTCCAGTGGAGGGCTTTTGCCACTGAATCATGCCTCTTTTTGTACTGGTTCTGTGCATGTGCCGGGCATTCGCTTGCTATGTGGTTTATGGTTTCATTTTTCATATTGCACTTCCTACATATGGGAGAGATGTTATTTCCGTCTATCGTTCTTTGAACATATCTGGTTCTTAGGGCCTGATCTTGTGCCGCTGTTATCATTCCTTCAGTTTCCTTCTTTAGCTCTCCCCTCTGTAGCCATTGCCATGTGTCATCGCTGGCTAGTTCTTTAGTCTGTCTCATGTATTGTCCGTGCATTGGTTTGTTGTGCCAGTCTTCTGTTCTGTCTGTCATTCTCCTGTCTCTGTATATTTCTGGGTCTTCGTCTACTTTTATTAGTCCTTCTTCCCATGCACTCTTTAGCCACTCGTCTTCACTGGTTTTCAGATATTGCCCCAGTGCTCTGTTCTCGATGTTGACGCAGTCCTCTATACTTATTATTATTATTATTATTATTATTATTATTATTATTATTATTATTATTATTATTATTATTTCTTTTTATTATTATTATTATTATTATTATTATTATAATGCTCCAAACTGAGGAGGTCAGTAACTCAATTATCTCATCTCACTAAACAGGCGTTCGAGAACAGAACGCTGAAATGAATATAGAAAATGATAAAAAATTAAATGACAAAACTCAAATATTTACCCGCTAGTTTTTTAAATCATCAAAATAACGAATTTTGTCTGTGACAAACATATGGCAACCGAAAATAAAACCGAAAGTATTTCATCCAAATATAAAATGAAAACAAGAAATATATTGAAAGAAAAAAATAAACAAAAAGAAATAAATGAGATTATAATACATGAATTTTCAAAAGTCTCAGCTGCCAGACAGTGAAAGCTCGAGTGAAAGGCGAGAGAAGGAACAAAAAAAAAGAAAATTAAGGTCATTTCATAATATAAAAAGAGGAATATAGGTCAAGAGGAATTTCCTCAAAGGAATAGTAGTATTCTCTTTTGGCTCCCATGGAAGAATGGGAATATCTCCTTGGTATATATATATATATATATATATATATATATATATATATATATATATATATATATATATATATATGTATATTATATGTATGTATATATATATATATATATATATATATATATATATATATATATATATATATATATATATGTATATATATATATATATATATATATATATATATATATCATATATATATATATATCTGTGTGTGTTTGTATGTGAGTGTGTGTAAGATACAGAGAGAGAGAGAGAGAGAGAGAGAGAGAGAGAGAGAACACTACATTCTTGACAATTGCTTACTAACTAATTTATCTCGAAGACAATCAGACGTCGCAAAAGGAAAGGTCACCAGACCCATTGCCATTCTCAATTGAGATTCGATCTTCAAGAGCACTTGACCGAGCGTGTAATTCAACAGCGTTTGTCTCACGACCAATTATCGTCACTGGAAATAATCGATAATCGGTATCCCTGTTGTTGGCGTGATTATTGGCGCGTGAGTGAGAAAAGTGAATCAATCTGCTAGGTATTTGAGTTATTTATAAAAACAGTTATTTATAAAAACACTATAATTGCTTCGTTGATAATGTTAAATAAAGAGAAAACAGTTATCATCTTAATGATAATGTAAATAAAAGCAAAAATAAAATTATCATTTTAGAGATAATTCATGTAAATTCAAAACACTATAACCATTTTACAGGTAATGTAAATAAAAGAAAAAATACAGTTATTATTATAATGATAATTTAAATAAAACCAGGAAATAATTATCATTTTAATGATAATGCAAATAAAATCAGATGACATTTATCAATTTATTGATAATGCTATTAAAAGCAAAACACAATTTTCATTTTAAAGAAAATTTAAGTAAAAGAAAAACACAATTACCATTTTAAAGAGAATCTAAATAAAAGCATAATTTCAATTACCATTTTGATGATAATTTAAATAAAAGCAGAAAACAGTTATCATTTTAATGATAACGTAAATAAAATCAGAACACAATTATCATTTTAATGATAATATAAATAAAGACAGATCACAATTATCATTTTAATGGTAATGTAGATAAAAGCAAAAACACAATTACTATTTTAATTATTTAAATATAAGCAAAGCACAACTATAATTTTAATGATTATGTTAATAACAGCAAAAACTCAATTATCATTTTGATGATAATTTTAAGAAAAGAAAAATTAGTGAATTATTTGTGTGTGATAACGAAACACAAGAGTACGCAATTATCCTTATAAAAATAATCTTATAAATCTAGATCGTTGGGTTATTACTGCAATAGTTAGGCACACATCATGAGGTGTAATTCTCGACGAAGCCACGCTACCATTTGGAGTAATGCTAAAATTACGACTAGAGAAATTATTAAATTTATAAAAGATTTCCAAGTAAATAAAAAGTAATAATTGCATCCATAACTGAATACCAAGAAAGTAATTACATTACAGAAATCATTACAAGTAACAATGAAGAGTATTTACTTGAAACAAAAGTAATCGAAATAATTTGATAAAAAGTAATAAAAAGTGAACTAATACAGTAATTACATCACAGAATAATTACAGGTGACAATAAAGGGTATTTGCATAAAACAAAAATAATCAAAGGAATTTTCTAAAAAGTAATTGAAAGTGAAAACCAAGAAATCAATCATAATAAAGAGATAATGGTCAGTGATATTAAAAGATATTCACATAAAACAAAAATAATCCAAGGGTTTTTTCAAGTAATTGAAAGTGAAAACCAAGAAAGCAATTACATTAAAGAAACAGTCGTCAGTGATAATAAAGGATATTTACATAAAATTAAAATAATCGAAGAAATTAAAAAAAAAAAAAGGAATTGAAAGTGAATTTGTAAAAAAAAAAAAAAAAAAAAAAAAAAAAAAAAAAAAAAAAAGTGTAATTAGACGCCTGACCCTACCTGCTCGTTCGTTAAAACCGGCCAGTGTTCTGGTTTGTAGAAACCGAAGGAGATAAAACTCGCCAAAAATAAGGGCGATTCTTTATTTAAAAGGCAGTGGTGAAAGGTCACTGGCACATTATGTATGTACGTATGTATGTAGTATACAGCTATATATATATATATATATCATATATATATATATATATATATATATACACTATATATATAGGTGTGCGTATACAATTCATATATATATATATATATATATATATATACATATACTATATATATAGGTGTGCATACATGAATATATATATATATATATATACTATATATATATATATATATATATATATATATATACATATATATATATATATATATATATATATATATATATATACATATATATAATATATATATATATATATTATATATATATATATATATATATATACATATATATGATATATATATGTATATATATATACATTTATAATAAATAAGTATATATATTTGCGTATATATGTGTAACATCCTAGTTACCCTTTATAAACACATACACACATATATACATACACACCAACGTATGTGTTTGACCAATCCAGGTACATTAAACCTTTGCAACCAATCTTGAGTAACATTCACCGTAACTCAGCTGTTGCTTAAATAATGAATAATAATGAACGTCAGATCTACCTATAATTGGAATCTTTTTAAAAAAAACTAAAGGCTGTCAACTTCGAGGTCATGCATGACAGTAACTCTTGACCTCCTTCTTGGAAGAAGATGATAGGTAGGTCACTGACCTGACTCGACTAGGCTCTGACAGCCAGTAGAGTAACAGTAACTAAGGCTTGGGCTGTTTATTTTTATTTAGCGCCTGTCAAAGTGATTGATGGTCGAGTGGGTAGCGTGGGAATGAATTGAAAGGAACTGTTTAGCTCGCGCGCACACGCGCACACACACACAAACGTTTACGTATGCACACACACATACATACGCATATATATATATATATATTATATAATTATATGATATATATATATATAATATATATACATATATACATATATATATATAACATACACACACACACACACACATATATATATACATATATATATATATATATATATATATATATATTATATATATATATATATATATATATATATATATATATATATATATATATATATATATATAATATTATATATATATATATGTGTGTGTGTGTGTATGTGTGTACATCTATCTGTCTTTACATATGTGTATCTATCTAAGTGTGCGCACACGTCTGTGTGTGTGTGTGCGCGTATGAAAATATATGCATCTTTAAAAGCACTCAAATTCAGACTAACATATAACTGACATTATCTGCATTAACTTTAATTAGATCTCCAGTGGCTGAGCTAATTTCACAGAATTTTTTTCATCTTGTGAAGCTAAAAACAAATAATAATGAAAATTCTCAATATCACATATGTGAAGCTTATGCTATGTAAAGATTTTTGATGAATATATTATTTTTTATTCAGTAACAAGGCGTGACCCGACCTCCAGCTTACTCGGGGCGCCTGCTAAAATCTGCTGTCAAATAGAGCGTTGTTTCACTAAGGAAAATTAAAATATGCCATATTTCATTAGAGATCATTTTACTGTACTGTTTAACATGCTCATTATTTATTCTTTGCGTTTTCATTCTATTACATAAATCATAAATATTCTATTCTAAAATTCCTGTGTCTTTAACTCAACGCAAAACACCTTTTTCAGACTGTTTAGGCTTCCCTAACCCCCAGCCCTAAACAACAACAAGAACAACAACAATGAAGTACTTTGTAGGCTTACTCCCCGAGTATGCGAATATTAACAACTAAAACTCATTTGAAAAGGTCCGTCAGAAAAATAATTTTGAAAAGTATTCACAGATCAACGTTTAGACGCGAAAAATAGAATAAAATTCCTTGACCCAGATCCATATTATGATTATAAGTCCGCTGCTTTCTCCACATAGCAAAAAATTACAACGCAAAATAATACCATGATCGTATATTGGTGGGTGGTGACCTCTTCGATGCTATGTTTTAAAAAGTGTTTGTGAAAAATACTATTTATACCTGCTCGTTGAGGGGAAATCTCAGATGTTGGAGGAATGTTCGTCATTATTCATTTTACAACTATTGTTTTAATGAATGAGTGGTAGGATGAAGCATATTTATCTACTGAATTGACCAGCAAATATGTCCTTGCATAGCTGTGAGAAATGTTCAAAATATTATTTCAAGATATATTTTCACGTATTTTTAAGAGGAAGAAACTATTTATCTTTTATTTTTCATTTTACAGCTATTGTTTTAATGTATGTGAGTGGTAGAATAAAGTATATTCATCTACTTAATTAAACAGCAAAGATATCATTGCATAGCTGCGAGAAATGTTAAAAGTATTTTTCAAGATTTATTTTCACGTATTTATAAGAAGAGGAAACTATTTATAAAAATCCAAATAGGAGAGGGTTTTAGCTTTTAATGAACTGTTAAAGATGAAAAATGGAAATATGCTGGTGCAACTACTAGTAATATTTTTTTTATTTGTATTTCATTCACCTTTCATATAAGAATAGTCAGAATTTTTCTTTGTGTTCAGACAGTTTGTGTGTGTGTTTGTGTGTGTGTGTGTTAGTGATGTTCTGTATGTGTGAGTGTTTTTGTGTGTTTTATAGAGACAGATAGACATACATAAAATGGGAGGGAAATTACAAAGAATATTATTATTATTATTATTATTATTATTATTATTATTATTATTATTATTATTATTATTATTATTATTATTATTATTACCCTCTTCAAGGAGATGGGCATATGCAAAACAATACAATTTACCTGCCCAGAGCAGACTGACTGATTGACTGATCGATTTATCTTGAATAACGTCACAGCTTTTCACCACCTACGCAGCATACACGAAAAAAAAGGGCCTAAGTAGAAACAGAAAATCTGATAAATAATTAAAGAAAAAGTCGAGAAAACCAATGAAGGAAAAACTTGGTGAATAATTAACGAAAATGTAAAACCAAATGGGGAGATATAAATTTGGTCCAATGAAAG
>NC_061088.1:5954307-5971807 GCF_015104395.2 Macrobrachium nipponense | reverse complement strand
AGAGAGAGAGATGAAAGTACGTCCTATATTAATATTTATAGCTATGGGTTGCTTAATCAAGAATGTTGCATTTTAAGTTGCGATGGAGAGAGAGACATACAAATTCAAAAACCTATAGTTTTAATAATTATAGTTTAATAATTATAGTTATGGCCTGCCAGTTCTCAAATATTTCATTTCAAGTTGGTGTGTAGATTGATACAGACAGACAGACAGACAGACAGACAGACAGACAGACAGGAACAGACAATTTCTAAAACGAATTCCTGGATTAATCATTATAGTTATGGTCTGCTAATTCTCAAATATTCCATCTTAAATTTCTATGGAGATCGTTATATATATATAATATATATATATATATATATATATTATATATATATAGATATATATAATATATATATATCTAATATATCAGAGAGAGAGAGAGAGAAAAGAGAGAGAGAGATATACATACAATTTCAAGAAACTATTTTCATGTATTAATAATTATAGTTATGGCCTGCCAATTCTCAAATATTTCATTTCAAGTTGGTGTGGAGATCGATACAGAGAGAGAGAGAGAGAGGAGAGAGAGAGAGAGAGAGAGAGAGAGAGAGAATTCAAGGATAATGCTACAAGACGAACCGGCATCGTGACTTCGTAAGTTCGCCAGTGAAAACAGTGCGTACTCAGCAGACAGAAAGTCGAAACAGAAAGTTGTTTACCCGAGCTGGATACTCATTAAAGATCAAGGTCGGCCGCCCTTTCGAGTTTTATAGATCGACAACCTTCGTGTCACACGTCGTTTACGAATAGTTAAGAACTTTTTTATAATTAGCGAACGATGTCAGATGGATAAGGAAGGAGGTGGAATAAACAAGTGATAAGGAGATAAGAGAAACGGCGGATAATTACGCTGAATTCCTGAAAGATAATAGAGGATGTTTTGTCCTCGAGGGCATAATCTGAACTACCATCTGCTGCATAACACAGGACGTCGAATGTTGCTTCAAATTATTGGGTAATTTTGATATATTATCCGAAGGACAGTGACAGATATCTAACGCAAAAAAAACTATAGCCAAGAGTTGGTTACGATTCAGCGCAGACCCTAAGGATAGATATATATTTTTTACAGACTTGTTGTGCGACATGACAAAGCTAAGTTAGCATAATAACAGCTTCTGACTTTAGACACGCATTCCAATACCTTATTCTGAATGACAAGAAAATACAGTTTTCAATTTATTTTACCGTTTTTTGCTATATGAAACATTGACCATCTGCAGTTTTGCTATAATACTCTTTTTCTCTTACCCGGGGAGTAATCCTACAAACTACTTTGTTCTTATTGTTGTTGTTATTGTTCTTATTCGGGAGTTGGAAAGCCCTATGGAAAAGCATCAAAAGGTCTGGAAAAGGTGTTTCGCTTTGAGTTAAAGATACAGGAATTTCAAGTTAGGATATTTATGATATATTTATCAGAATGAAAATGTGAGAAATAAATCATGTACATATTAAACAGTACAGAACAATTATTTCTAATAAAATATAGCATATTCATTTTAATTTTCGTTTTTGAAACAACGCTCTATTTGACGGTAGATTTTATCATGCGCCCCGAGTAAGGTGGAGGTCGGATCACGTTGTTTAGGGTAACGTTTCTTGTGAAATATGCCTTTTTCATAGCACATCTCTATATATATGGAAGGAATAACGAACTCTCTACCTATGTATGTGTCTCCATAATCCAGCTACCGGTTTCCCATACCAAATGGTTACCAGGTTATTGATTTTAGCACCATTAACCTGACAGTGAATATGTTTTGGTCATAAAGTATAAAGCTGACGTCAATTCATAAAGAATCCTTCAGAATTCTCTTTCAAGCTTCAACAGCCTCTCAAAATCGACATTCAAAATCTTTTTCTATTAAAAAAATATTATTACATTTGTTGTTTTGAAGAACTTACCATCAACACCTGCTCTACTATTTTTTTTTATTTATTGCATGAATCATACTAAAAAAATCGTATTAACTTTTAATACCCTTCTCTATTAATCTTTTTTATTAAGGCGGGTAAGTACCTGTGCTAAAGAATTATATTATTTTGATACACTATAAGAAATTTATTTATTAAGTCCAGTGAATACATGTTCTTAAAACACATCAATTTTGAACACTGGTTATACGAAATTTATCATCCAGAAAAGTAAGTACCTTCACTAAAAATAAACTATTAATTTTGAATACATTTTCTAAGAAATATTTTATCAAGAAAAGCAATTACCTGTACTAAAAAAATCATTTCATTTTTAATACCCTTCGTATGAATATTTGATGAAGGTGAGTTCCCGTCTCTGCATATTTTGCCTTTACTTTATTTAAAGATAAAAAACGAGCAAACGAACTGACTAGCCACCTGGAACCACCTTGACTCCTTAACCTATCGTCTAGATAAAAAAAATAAATAAAAAAGAAAACAAGCATCAATAGCATTCTGGAATTCATCAAATATAACCAACATTTTGTTGTCCTAAGATTGTAACCTAAGACTGACTATGACCATTATAAAAGAACCCCCGTTTCCTTTCAGTCCTGTGATACCAAAGCTAGAATTAATTTCTCTTCTGAATTGGGGTCTAGATTTCGTACTTGGACCAGCCGCGAAGGTCACCCGACGCCGGGTAAGGGCCAAAGGTAAATAATGATACCTACCGCATACCTTCAGGGAATGAGATGACCAAAATGTGACAGTCCCAGTTTCCTGTTTCACCAGGTACTTCATATGTAGGGGAACGTAATTCTGATATATTTACGAGTATACTGGACGATTTGAAGACCTCACAGAGCTACCTGTCGACGAAACAACTCTATATTTGATTCTCAAACTCGCCAATTCTTTACTGAGCACCAGAACCATTATATATAGGGGAACGTTATTCTAGTATATTTAAGTGTATACTGAACGATTTGAAGATCTTGCAGGGTTACGTGTCTACATAACAACTCTAGATTTGATTCTCAAACTCGCCAATTCTTTACTGAATACCAGAACCATAATATTTAGGAGAACGTAATTCTTGTATATTTAAGTGTATACTGAACGATCTGAAGACTTTAAAGAGTTACCTGTCAAAGAAACAACTCTATATTTGATTCTCAAACCCACCAATTCTTTACTGAGCACCAAAACCAAACCAAGCAACAAAACCATCGTTCTGAAACGTCTAGGCTATCCCGGACAGGAATCCCAAGGCGAGAAATATGAAAAAAGTCTATCTGCCTATTCTGAAAAGGCCAAGGAAAACGGTGTTACCGTCAGGTGGCTATAATCGCCCGGAAACCCCATTCATTCTCACACCTGTCCCAATAGTCACCTGGCCCTGTAAATCGTATTGCATCTAGGACATTGGTTCTTAACCTAGGGGGGCGTGCCCTCCTAGGGGGAGCGTCAGCAATTTCCATAGGAGGAGCGAGCCCTGGGGGAAAATTTTGAAATATTCTCATTGTATTCGTTATTCAATTAGCAAGAGTGAGGAACAGATATTTGGAAGTTTGTGAAAAAATACAAAAGTATCGCCTTATAACGCTAGTATTCCATAGCCGGCTACTCTAGTTAGACTCGTTTTACTCCGTATTCCTCGATACCTTTTTAATTTTTTTTCTTTTTATTTATTTTCCTTTAAAGCTTAACATGTTTTGTAATTATTTATCTCCCTCCCTATCCTAAGACTCTCTCTCTCTCTCTCTCTCTCTCTCTCTCTCTCTCTCTCTCTCTCTCTCTCTCTCTCTTCCTTTAAATCTGAGAGAGAATTTTACTCATAGATGCAAGAAGGATGGGGACGGGGTAGTGGTAGAGCGAACTCTTAGAGGGGGAGTGGTAATAAAAAAAGGTTAGGAACCACAGATCTACCATCAAATATTTTTCCACATCCCTCAGGCCAATTCCCTGGGCGTATCCGCTGCGACTTGCAGATACGACAGGCGAGGGATAAAAAGAATTAATGTTTGCCAGTAGTAGCTGAATAGGTCAAAAGCCCAACTTGGAAAACAACTAATGGTAATTGCCTTGCGCGTCTGAGCTCAATAACAGGTACCGAGGGTAGATTTTTTTTTGTTTATACCAAGGTGAGATTTTTCTTTTCGCTCCTAAGTAGTTAAGGATTTTTGGGGGTTGCTTGAACTAGGGGGACAGGTTGACATACAGAGAGAGAGAGAGCGACGGAGAGAGAGAGTTGGGTCATTACATTACATAATGCAAAATGAGCTTTTGCATGAAAATAACTGATTTTTTTCTTTACGATTTTTTTTTCTGTAAAGTATGGATCCTTGCTAAAACTGAGACTTTAAATGAGAGAGAGAGAGAGAGAGAGAGAGAGAGAGAGAGAGAGAGAGAGAGAGAGAGTAGGGTCATTATATTACGTAATGCAAACAGAGCTTTTGCATGAAATAACTGCTTGGTTTTTTTACTATTTATTTTAGGTAATTGTGGATCCCTGCTGAAACTGAGACTTTAAATGAAAGAGAGAAGAGAGAGAGAGAGAGAGAGAGGAAATTACATCATGTTTACGTAAGATATCCAATTTATACGTTAGCTATAACAGATAGCACTGAGCAGGCACTGTAATTGCGGATTCTTGTGGACTGTTCAATTCAGAGAGAGAGAGAGAGAGAGAGAGAGAGAGAGAGAGAGAGAGAGAGAGAGAGAGAGAGAGAGGACATTGCAGCACGTAAGACACCCAATTTATCAGTTAGCAATAACAGGTACTGTAATTACGGATTCTTGTGGACTGTCTTCAAGAGAGAGAGAGAGAGAGAGAGAGAGAGAGAGAGAGAGAGTAGTAAAAAATAAAAGATAAGAATTCATGGATTCTGTTAAAAACGTTGGGTGCGTAGAGAGAGAGAGAAGAGAGAGAGAGAGAGAGAGAGAGAGAGAGATTATACATTACTTCCTTCTAGCCTGTAATTCATTGACACTTCACGTGTGGTCTCACCCAACCACACACACACACACACACACACACACACACACGACCTTGGTACCGGCAATTAGCCCATTGTATTGGCCGTCATTTTGCAAATCCTGACCGCTTTATGAACGCTGATGAAGGATCAGTAGGAGTTGCTCTCTCTCTCTCTCTCTCTCTCTCTCTCTCTCTCTCTCTCTCTCTCTGGTTGAGATTATATTCTTCTTATCTCTCTCTGTCTTTCTCTCTCTCTCTCTCTCTCTCTCTCTCTCTCTCTCTCTCTTCCTGTTTGAGATTATATTCTTCTTATCTCTCTCTCTCTCTCTCTCTCTCTCTCTCTCTCTCTCCTTTGAGATTATATCTGCTTATTCTTCTCTCTCTCTCTCTCTCTCTCTCTCTCCAATACTAGTAAGTTTATAGTTCTTGTCTCAAAAGTTTCTAAGATTTAACCTCTCTCTCTCTCTCTCTCTTTCTCTCTCTCTCGTAGTAGCCATCTTGCTTGGTGAGACGTACCCGCGTGAAGTCAGATTAATCAACAGATATCACAAGTTTAACATACGACTAGAATTTGAGAAATATCTAGAAGTGTTCGTGAACTATCGGTGATAAGATTAGTGTGAAAATAGTAGGATAAAGCGTCTTCTAAGTTAGTTTATCAAGTGTAATACTATAAATCAGAACAAGATGGCAGTAAGTTCCAACTGCGGGAAGAGGTGGCGTAATTAGGCGTGTTTAGCAGATTCGCAATACGATGAGGTAGCAGGAAGGGAACTGGCATTTCTCATCTATGAAATCAGCAACAGTCCTAACCAAAAAGATACAAAAGCATTCATAGATATATTAGAAGGATATAATCCTTCAAACTGGAACAAATCTAATGAAAACATCTTGAAAATAATTGAAGAAGTTCCAAATAAAATCCAAGTGGTCAAGAGACTCATAAAGAAAATATACATAAACCAACATATTCCGACAAAGAAAATGAATAAGGTGAATCTTGTGAATATCCTAATTGATGCATTAGGAAAAAGAATGCCAAAAGCATGCAAACTGTGTAAGGTTTGGTATAGCATAGTCAATCCACAAAACCTAATCAGAAAATGTGCTGCATGCAACATTCCGACCCATCCACAGTGTGCTGAGGTAATACAAGATTTGAGAAAAGATACAAGAATTTTTTGTTCAACATGTCTATCATGGATAGACAATGTTATTAAATCAAGATTGAATGTACAAATAGTTGAGGATGAAGAAGAAGAGGAAGAGAAGAAGAAGAAGAAAAAGAAGAAGAGGAAAACGGAAGAGAAGTAAACAAAATGAAATGACAGAAAAAAAATAAGGAAAACAAAGAACAAGATAAAAGTATGGATGCAGAGAGACTCATTGATACTACATATGAGGCAATAAAGCAGCATACCTACGAAGAAATAAATTACGATATGACAACAGAAAAGCAAATCCCGAAGAGGCTCTACCCAGATCTACACAATGACGGGAAAGAGGAAAAAAATAGACAAGAAAGACAAAATCTGCAACCTTTTGAAAAGAGGGAATTGCAGATTTGGAGAAAGATGTTACTACAAACATCCTAAGATATGTCAAAACTATGAAATATATGGTAAATGTGCATACTTAGATGGATATGGGGATGATTGCAGAGATCTGCATCCAAAAATATGTAAAAACCTAAAAGAAGGAAAAGGATGTAAGTTCGACAAAAATGCAAATATATGCACCCTGTAGCCATGAATCATAATCAAATAAATAACCAACCAAGTAATAAAATCCAAAATAAGAAAGAACAAATAAAGAGAGAAATCAAGAATATCAGGTAAAAGAGAAAAGCAAACCACCAATGAGATATGCAGAGGTGTCAGCAAAAAATTTCAAAGCATCAGCTCCGAAATTCTACTCAAGAGATAATAACTGTATTTATTATGCAAGAGGATATTGCAGAAACGGAGAAAATTGCAGATTCAGACACAAAATGAATAATTATGATGAAGGAAGATCAAATATTATGGAAAAGTTGGATTTTTTAATGTCAGAATTTCTGGAAATGAAAAAAGAACAACATACCAGAACAGAAAGAGACATGGGAAAATCCTTATTACTACCATTATTAAATGAAGGAGAAAAACACGCAAACCATCATAGTGATGAATGCGCAGGGTTTAGTTACGAGTAACTCAAAAAGAAAAATAGAGTACTTAGAAGAACTAACCCAAAATGAAAAGAAAATAGATATAATGAATATAAGTGAAACCTGGTATTCCCCAAGAGACTGGGAATGATGATCAAATAAAAGGGTTCCAAACTTATAGATCAGATAGAAAAAATAGGAATCAAGGGGGAACCGCAATATAGGGAAAGGACATCAAGAAAAATATATGAGAAATATAGTAACTCAGAATGTGAACTAATAGCGGTAGAATTTGAATCTGAAAAATTGATGAACATAGTAATTATAGACCTCCTAATACTAAAGAGTTTGACTTAATAATTGAAAAATTGGATGATATATGTAGAAATCACAAGGACTGGACTATTCTCCTATCTGGTGACTTCAACTTTCCTTTCGTAGAATGGAAAGCAACGAATAGGAGATTGTGGTTGTACTTATACATATAAAAAAGAGAGTAATAGTAGTGCAGAAGATAAGAGGCAATTTGAAAAGCTATTAGATATGCTACTAGAATACAACATTCAACAAATAAATCACCTGCCAACAAGAAAGGAAAATACTTAGACCTAGTATTTGTGAACGAGATGAATTATGTTAAAGAAATAATAGTTTATAATGCGAGTATTTCAGACCATAATGTCATAGAATTAACAGTTCATTCCAAAGCAAGTGAAATAGAGATAAGCAAGAAATGAAAAAGTGGGAAGGATATGGAAAATACAACTTCTACAGTAAAAATATAAAATGGTCAGAAATTAATGAAGAATTAAACAAAGATTGGGATAACATTTTCGTAAGTGATGACATAAGGGTAAATACGGAGATATTATATAAAATATTGGAGAAAATTGTGGAAAAATATATACCGAAGAAGAAAAGTAAACATCATTCATGCATACCAAGAGACAGAAGGATCTTGTTCCAGAAAATCAGAAAGTGGAAAAAAGGTCTTGCAAAAGAAAAAATGCATGGAAAGTTATAGAAACTAAAAGTAAGATAGAAAATGCAGAACAAAAGATTATACAATCAAAAGAAAATGAAAAACGGGACTTGGAAGAAAAAACCCTATTAAATATCAAGCAAACCCCAAACTATTATACTCATATGCGAAGAAGATGAATAAAAGAAGAATAGAAATAGGCCCTCTGAGAATTGAAGGGAGATTAACGAATGAAAAAAGGAAATTTGCAACATACTGGCAGAACGATATAAGAGAGAATTCACCCCTAGAATAGATAATGAAGATAATGATATAGAAGTAAGGGAAGGGAAGAAAATAGTGAATATTTAGCTGACATAGAAATTAATGAAGCTGATATTGTGCAGGCAATTAATGAAATTAAAAATGGAGCTGCTGCAGGGCCGGATGGAGTCCCTGCTATTTTGTTAAAGAAAGTAGTTCATTCTATCGCAAAGCCACTTGCAATATTATTAAGACAAAGTGTAGATACAGGCAAGATTTATGATGAGCACAAATTAGCATATATCACCCCTACTTTCAAAAGTGGATCAAGACTAGAGGCAAGTAATTATAGGCCTGTTGAGTCTAACATCACATATTATGAAAGTGTATGAAAGGGTAATGAAGAAAAATATTATGAAACATTTAATAAAAAATAATTTGTTTAATATAGGACAACACGGTTTCGTACCCGGAAAAAGTACACAAACCCAACTGTTAGTCCACCGTGAGAACATATTCAAAATATGAAAAGCGGAAATGAAACAGATGTGGTTTATCTAGACTTTGCAAAAGCTTTTGACAAGTAGACCATAATATATTAGCAAAAGAAAATTAGAAAACACAATATCGTAGATAAAGTAGGAAGATGGTTAAAAGAATTTTTACACAACAGAAAACAGATAGTTATTGCAAACGATGAGAAATCGGATGAAACCAAGGTAATATCCGGTGTGCCACAAGGTACGGTGCTAGCTGCAATATTGTTTGTTTTTTTATTATGATTGAAGACATAGACAGTAATGTTAAGGATTCGTAGTGAGTAGTTTCGCTGATGACACAAGAATAAGTAGAGAAATTATTGTGATGAAGATAGGAACGCTCTACAAAGAGACCTTAACAAAGTATATGATTGGGCAGAGGTAAATAGGATGGTATTTAACTCTGATAAATTTGAATCAATAAATTATGGAGACAGAGAAGGAAAGCTATATGCATATAGGGGACCTAATAAATGAGACAATCACAAATAAGGAAGCAGTTAAAGACCTTGGTGTGATGATGAATAGGAACATGTTATGCAATGATCAAATAGCATTCTGTTGGCAAAATGTAAAGCAAAATGGGAATGTTGTTACGGCACTTCAAAACAAGAAAAGCTGAACACATGATTATGCTTTATAAAACATATGTTCGTAGTCCACTTGAATATTGCAATATGATATGGTACCCACACTATCAAAAGGATATTGCACAAATAGAGAGTGTACAAAGGTCCTTTACAGCTAGAATAGAAGTTAAGGACCTAGACTACTGGAAAGACTACAATCCTTAAAAATTATATAGTCTAGAAAGGAGAAGAGAACGCTACATGATAATTCAGGCATGGAAACAGATAGAAGGAATAACAGAAAATATCATGGAACTAAAAATATCAGAAAGAGCAAGCAGAGGTAGATTAATAGTGCCCAAAACTATACCAGGAAAAATAAGGAAAGCACACAGGACATTAATCCACTACGCACCAGCATCGATAATGCAGCGTCTATTCAATGCGTTGCCAGCTCATCTGAGGAATATATCAGGAGTGAGCGTAGATGTGTTTAAGAATAAGCTCGACAAATATCTAAACTGCATCCCAGACCATCCAAGATTGGAAGATGCAAAATATACCGGAAGATGTACTAGCAACTCTCTGGTAGACATTAGAGGCGCCTCACACTGAGGGACCTGGGGCAACCCGAACGAACTGTAAGGTCTGTAAGGTAAGGTCTCTCTCTCTCTCTCTCTCTCTCTTACGGAGGCCACAATGAAAATAACTAATGACATTGTAGATAATTGCAATAATTATTTTTCCCCTCAATTTAGTTTGGTAGACATTTTTTTCAATAATTTCCTTCGCTAATCTTTTGCTCTCTTTCTAAGAGTTCCTATTCACAGAGGGAATGATTATTTAATTATTAGGATTATTCTGGCGTTACAACTAGTAAGGTCGCTGAAGACACAGATGAGAATAAAGAATAGGGTATTATAGATTACGTATTGATTCCCCCTACATTCGATGTGTTCTATACAACACTACGTATATCTTCGTATAGTATCTTTTTTCTTAGTTAAAGAGAGTTCCTCGTTGGACGAGTGGTTTATGTGCTCGCCCATCGATTCGGTAGTCCCGAGTTCGATTCTCCGCTCTGGCCAACGTGGAATCAGAGGAGTTTGTTTCTGGTGATTAGAAATTCATTTCTCGATGTAATGTGGTTCGGATCCCACAATAAGCTGTGAGCCCCGTTGCAAGGTGACCAGTTGGTTCCTAGCCACGTGAAAATATCTAATCCTTCGGGCCAGCCCTAGGAAGAGCTGTTTATCAGCACAGTGGTCCGGTTAAACTGAGATATAATTAACTTTTAGAAAAAGATAAAGTGTCGAAGTAAAAGATAATTTTTTCTAGTAAAGGGTAAATTAAATATTTTTCCGGGCGAAATATAAATATTTAGGTAAAAGCATTTTTTTAACAGAATGTATCATTTTCCTTTTAAAATACTATTTTAAATATAACATTATTTGTATAGTCGAAGATCATTTTATTGAGGAACGATGGCTTTCTTGTCAGGAAGATTATTTTCTTAATAAGACGTCGTTTGCTATTTCAATACAATCTTTTAAACTGACGAATATTCCACCGAATGCCTCGTTGGCCAACAAACACAACTTGTAGAGACAACCACAACATCAAGGTTGTCATGTCAACTTGAGTGAGTGTAATTGGTGAAAACGAATGACATATTTAATATGCGACGTATTTAACTGAAGCAGTTTCCACTAATTACGTGGAATTTCTAAATTGAGACTTATCAAGTCCTTCAAAATCTTATTCTTTCCAACAGAGAAACCAAAGTTCTGTGCCAGCCCTATACGAAACATGTACTATATACTGTCATCCTCATTCACGGACTATACCAGGAATAAACACATGCCGGCAACTTGTTGCATATATGTCAGTAACAGGTTGAGCTGGTCAACATCTCAACTCCGTTTACGGTGTCTGGTCTTCGACGTGCCACAACCACATGCCGGCAACTTGTTGCATACATGTTGATCACAGATTGTAAACAAGTCCACGACTTTCAGCGGAGTTTTCTCATCTATAAGACTCTATATATCCAACAGGGACCAGAGGTCCACACCAGGTATGCTATTATCCTCGCTAAGGGCTTTACCATGAACAAGGGAAGTCCGCTTGCTCCGTCTGCCTTTCGACATGTCTTAAACACATGTCGCCAACTTGTTTCATACATATCACACAAAGGTTGCGAACAAATCAACAACACTTAGAAACACCAATAAACTGTATACTTGTGGTTCAACTTATTTATTACACATCCAAAATGTTTCTCAAGTGATTCCGTGTTTTGCTACAGCGCGGACGAACCCTAAGCCTGATGGCTGACTAAAAATAACTCTCTCTCTCTCTCTCTCTCTCTCTCTCTCTCTCTCTCTCTCTCTCTCTCAGTGACAAGGTTGCAGTAACATCTTAGCCTACCAAGCATAACGCTCGGTGAATGCTGCCAGTAAACTGCATGAAAGCATAGTATGCAACCTTGATTTCAGAGTCATATCTCTCTCTCTCTCTCTCTCTCTCTCTCTCTCTCTCTCACGAATCGTTGTTATCAATATCTCAACATTTTCGTCATGTATTTTTTTCTGCTTTTCATGCACTATACTCTCTCTCTCTCTCTCTCTCTCTCTCTCTCTCTCTCTCTCTCTCTCTCTCTCCCTCGTGGAAAATTCTCCTTTCTCATTCATTCCAATCAGAATCTTTGATATTTTCATTTGGGTATCTGTCATTTATCGTGTGAGAATAGATAATAATAATAATAATAATAATAATAATAATAATAATAATATAATAATAATAATAATAATAATAAAAAGAAGAAGAAGAAGAAGAAGAAGAAGTAGAAGAAATTTAATAATTACAGAGAAAAGAATAAAACAACAAAAAAAACTATATTCTCTTGTAAAAGAATTACAACATCGCCGAAGATATGAATGAACGGAGTACTCGCAAAGAAAACGGAGAAGGAAAACGGGCGCCAAAAAAATAGTAATCAGCTGTTTTTGACAGACGATCTTTCGCAAAATTACCATAAGAAAAAACCGGGGCAAACGCTTTTTTTTTTTCAAACCTGTTATATCAAATTTGCCTTTTGACGTAACAAAGAGGAGAAACTGGTTAGCCTGAACTTTCTGGAAAGTAATATTCAGAGACCTTGTGCTTGACCGGAGATATTTTATGAGTAATTAACTGTTTTTTTGTGTATGTGTGTCAGGGAGGGATTGTGTGTGTGTGAGTGTTTGTGTGTATGTGTGTGTGTGCATGTATAATATTTGATGTATGAATATTCATATACAGTTATGTGTGTGAGGGGAGTATATATATATATATATATATATATATATATATATATATATTATATATATATATATATGTATATATATATATATATATATATATATATATATATATATAATCGAATACCACAGGAAAATGATAGGCAGAAATCCAAACGCTTTAGTCTTTACTAAGACAATGTCATAGTAAAGACGAAAGCGCTTCGATTTCTGCCTATCATTTTCCTGTGTTATTCGCTTATTTAATGAAGTCACGTGCATCTACTGTGATTTTTAAAAATATATATATATATATATATATATATATATATATATATATACGTTTTACAAGTATATTTTTACAGTTATATATCAGTGCATAAATATATATTATACAAATATATATATATATATATATATATATATATATATATATATATATATATATATATACAAGTGAGTGCAAAATGTATAATTATACACTGGTAAATGACTATGCAGAAAACATAATTGTAAAACATATACTATTGCAAAACCATTTACCCAAACTTCACACCCAGCTCTCTCTGCTATGCATTCAACCAAATCAAACCAAAATACCCAATACCCAACAACTTTGCCCTCCATGGCCCCCTCACCCTAATACTCACATACCACCCCCCCCCCCCCATACACACAAAACTTTCAATAGCTATAAAAATCCTTGGACACACCGATTTTTGCCAGAACTAAAACATGACCCAGCGAAGGGCGTGTCCACGCCGAGTGTATACCTCCACTCGGGCTCTTGGTACCAGGGCCAACCCAGGTCACGGGCCGTTTTGGGCAACCCCAGTTAACCCCGAGTTCGGCAAGGTCGCCTGGGCATAAACAATGCTGATTCATGGGAGCAGAGTAATAAGGGTTGAGACATGCACATGGCATTAAACTAAATATTAATAAGTATAAAAGGGAAGTAAATCAATTTAAAGATAATAATAAGAAATGGAAAATGGATGAAAAGTTAAGTCAATGAATTAATTCAGTATTGAAAAGGCTGATATCACAAGCAGCAAATGGGTAAATAAAAAGGGAAGTAGATAAATGTAAAGATGATCATAAGAAATGGAAAATGGATGAAAAGATAAATAAATGAATCAATTCATTAATGAACAAATTGATATTACAAAAAGTAAATGAGTAACTATAAAGAGAAGTTGATAGCTGTAAAGGTGACAGTAAACAGAAAATAGATGAAAAGATAAATAAATAATGGAAATAATTGATATTCAAGATATAAATGGGTAAACATAAAACGAAGTGAATAATGTAAACATGTCAATAAACAGGGGAGAAGTGGGTGAAAAGATAAAATGAATAAATAAATGAATGAAAAAATCTATATTAAAAAAATAAATTAGTGAAAATCAATAGAAATAAACAAATGTAAAGATGAATACAAACAAGGGTAGAAATGGAAATGAATGAACGATTAAAAGTAAAATAAAAAAAAGAAGGATATATCAAATATTTAAGAACATTTATAAACGAAAAGTTACCAATAAACAGGGGAACGATGAATAAAGAGAAAGATGAATATGTAAATGAAAAGACGCCAATGAAAGACGCAAAAAAAAAAAAGATTCAGTAGCGTGAGAAATTCGGGAGTTATTTTTGTTTCTTTAAAGTTTAATGATCGTTTGAAAAGATAAAGGTCGAATTGGAAACTTTTATAGTCTTGGAATTGCGAAAACACTTTCTTGCAATCACTGCTATTTCGATGTATGCAAATCAGCTCTCTCTCGTGCTTGCATTTATATGTATATATATATATATATATATATAATATATATATATATATATATATATATATAATATATATATATAATATAGATATATACACATATATATTTATTTATATATATATATATATATATATATATATATATATATATATATATATATATATGCAGAGTTCTATCCCAAGGGTGGGCAAAGTAGTTGAGGAAGGCCCTCTTCATTATATCTCCAATGGGTGCCGACTGACTTGAGCAGCTGTACTTAGTCATATCTGGTGGTCAGTTGACTGGTGACGGATTCAGCCAGGTAAAAAAAAAAAAAAAAAAAAAAGGCCAATGTTGACTAGTAACCTGAATCCAATATATATAATATATATGATATATATATATATATATATATATATATATATTATATATGTGTGTGTGTGTGTGTACAAACGTGATCAAGCACCTGCATATACTTGGCATACGATCATGCAAATAGACTAGTGCTTGCCCAGACAGGGCATTAGCGGTCGTTGTCCTTAGCGAATAGCATGAAACATTGTTATCTATTTAGATGCGTTATCCCGTTTAAAACCCCTTTGGTATCTGGTGCCTGAGTTTGGTGGGGGTAGGGGGCGGAGTGGGGGGGGGTGTGGGAGAGGGAGGGGGAGGTGGGAGGTGGATAGGACCAGCCCGAAGTTTAGTGTGCTGTTAGGAATAATCTTTACATAATCGGTAGATGCTCTTATATTAACAAATTTGAGAATGATCATGTTAAATTTATACCGTTCGTGTTTTTAATATTATCGTTATTATTTGCTTATTTCTCTTAATAATTGTTTCTTTGTCAGTATCATTCAAATCATAATTATCATAATCATTGTTATGACTGTTATGGCTACCATGATTGTTAATGTTACATATGCCTCTTTATTTTAGTTTTTGTTGGACTGTCTGTAGTATTTAAATCAAAATAATCTTATTTATTGTTTTTATTGTCATAAATATCTTTAACCCTAGCATTGTTTTTGTTAGCTTAATTTATAAATAATTCCTCTTGCCAGTGAGGAGATAGATTCTCATACAATTCTCATATTTATTGAATATTCAATTCCTTCTCTTCTAACTCTCCTTATACCCCATCGCCCAAATATTTTCTAGGTCTTCCTCTCCTTCTTCCTAAGCCCTCCCAATTACGTATTCTTTATGCCAGTTTATGTTGTCCCTCTATAAAAGCCAGTTATTTTAATATCCTTCATTTCTCTTCTATTTACCTTAAAACTAAAAAAAACTAAAAAAATTCTAAACTTTGCCTCTGAATGTCTATATTTTTATTTTCTTATCTTCTCCCTCTGTATAGGCAATTCATATTAACACCATAATTTATTATTATTATTATTATTATTATTATTATTATTATTATTATTATTATTATTATTATTATTATTGTAAGTAATTGCTGCCTCAACTGAAATTACTTTTAATAAAACATGTTTAAAAGAGGGTTTACTTCCAGCATATTATCATTATTATTATTATTATTATTATTATTATTATTATCATTATTATTATTATTATTATTATTATTATTATTAATGAGTGAATTAAAACCACAAGGACCCACAGCAGATACAGGACAAAGGCCAACCTTTGTTTTTCCAAACACTTCTCGTAATATAAGAATTCACCAAAAACACAATAATAACTTTATATCTCCTCTTAATGGCTTTACCACATGTCATTGCTTCATGTAATGACATCACAGAATAAACGTGGCATTTCCACCTTAGAAATCAGTTTAGAAATTGACGAAAATAAATTTGTAACGTATTGCACAGTTTCAGTCACAAAATTCATTCCATTTCGTTGTTCGTTTGACGAAGATAGTAATATCCTTTTCGAAGTAGGTTAAAATATATAAAAGACATGATATTAAGATGACACAGGTTTCATATATAGAGAGTTTGTTATTTCCACAGTATGTTATATACGCAGGTACTGTTCTTCTTTCTCGTGCTATGATTGACGTCAGGTGAAATATAAATACCAGACCATTAAGATATGATTCATATCAGGTCACACTATTTGAATATGTAGATATGTCTCATCTTGTGTCATGACTGACGTTTGGTAAAGATATGTAAATACCTGAGCATCAACATAGCAATCATAGCAGGTCAGTCTGCGTTTCATATGCTTTAAAACAATCGGGACAAGTGCCCTTCCATACTCACTTCGAGCGAGTTCGATCGAGACTTCCTCAGCGACCGCCTCCGAGTGGGTTTTTATCCTGCGCGTTCCAGCGAGTGAGCGAGCTATTATAGCCAGCGAGTGAGTGAGGGAGCGAGTCTATATATCTATCAGTTTGTAGTCGAACGAACGATGGGGCACCACCACCAGCACTACTACTACCTTCCCGCAGAAGAAGAAGAACGACGTGCGTCCGCCTCCAGTAACAAGGTAAAAGTGAGACCGTCGTGGCCCGGCGGATCCAAAGTCGGGTGGCTGGTTCCTTTGCCATGACGCGCGTCGTGTGACCTTGCCAACTCATCTTTTACTCCAGTTTACTGCCCACAACGTTGCTTTGTGGGCTTGTCCGCCTGCCTGCCTGTCTGTCTGTACTGGTGCCCATGCCCGGGGCATCTGGGAAGGCGTAGGCACCAACCCAGTGCGTATGGGCGTGCGGGCGGGGCGGTGGGAAGGGATTGAGAGAGGTGAGGTAGGGTAAACGAGACATGCGTGAGAGACGCTTCACGTTACGGTATCGCCAAGATCTCCCCCTCCCTCTTTCCCTCCCACTACCCAACCCTAGATCATTTTAGTTGAGTTACCCATATCCCGTTCCGAGAGGTCACCTATCACGTTTTCTATGCGTTTAGCATCTAAAAGACCAAAAGTCGAGGCCGAAGTATCGACCGAGAGAAAAAAGAGAGAGAGAGAGAGCAAAAAAAAAAAAAAACTCCTCATACCGGAAGATAAATGGGAGCATTTTTTTAACCCTGTCATTTGTTTTATTTTCCTTGTTTTTT
>NC_061088.1:5939307-5946807 GCF_015104395.2 Macrobrachium nipponense | reverse complement strand
ATAATAATAATAATAATAATAATAATAATAATAATAATAATAATAATAATAATAATAATAATAATAATAATAATAATAATAAATATTCACATAGCAAGTCCTTAAAATAACGTTTACTTTTGTGTATTTACTTCACCTTCCTTAAAATTGATATTGAACACACTTACAACACAACGGGCGTTATTGGCTGATGTTATGTATACAGTGAAAAGTTACCTGTAACCTGTAACTGTATGCTTTGTATCCTTATAACTGGGTAAGGTTACAAGAATCTTCAGTCGCAAAAGGTGAAAAAATTCTCAGCTGCCAAAGGTGAAGAATCTTCACTTGTAAATAGCACGAGAATCATGAGTTGCAAAAGGTTTAAGAATCTTTAGTTTCATAGGTTGCAGGAATGTTTAGTTGCAAAGGTTGAAGATTGGTAAAAGCAATATCTAAATGGCAGGAAGGGATATGACCAATCACCATTCTTGGAAACATCTTGTGACAGAATATGCTTCGAGAACACTTTATACCTTTGTATACCCCAGAAGAAGGACAACAATAAACGGGGAAAACTCGAGGACAAGTTTGCCAGCAAACGCCTCATGAAACAAAGCAGGAATTCCCTACAGGTCAGAGACTGGTCTAAGTTAGAACAAGGAATGTTCCGACCTCCAGCTTAATCGAGGCACGTGCTAAAATCTACGGTCAAATAGAGCGTTGTTTTGCCAACGAAAACTAAAATAAATATGCTATATTTTATTAGCAATCATTTTTCTGTACTGTTCAGTATGCAAATGATTTATTTTTTACATTTTCAATCCAATAAATAATTCGTAAATATCCTGTCTTAAAATTCCAGTAACATTAACTCAACTCGAACAACTTTCTGAACTTTTTAGGCTTTACCATAGACCTTTCCTAACCTTCCAACAAGAACAACAACATCAATAACAACAACAACAAGCAGGAGAAACAACAAAGAAGAGTGGATCGAAAATAAGCTGGGTGAAACGGTACAACAGTGGAAAATCCAGTATCCATAGGTAAGTTAGCAAACTAGTTCTGTGAAACATAACCTTCTTGTAGGTAACTGGACAAAGTCTTCGTCTCGGTAAATGCTGGCTTTAGGAAGCTCCGTGAGGTGGAGCATGCCCCAGGGCAGGTAAAAAGCTGCCAGTGGGCGAGGAAACGCAATCATCTCGTTTATTAGGGGTTTCGAGGGTTGGTAGGTAATTACTCACTTTGCTTAGTGACTTAACGGAACAATATATCATGCTGTTTTACAGCATCGGGACTCGCTCGTGGAAAAAATCACTTGTAAAGAAATAGTTATAGGATGGCGTTGATGTATGTAAAATTATGCAAGAGATCTGTACTCCTCTTTTACGTATTTCATATATATGATATACATATGTATGTTTGTGTGTGTATTTATACATGAATGTATATATATATATATATATATATATATATATATATATATATATATATATATGTATGTATATTTATGTTTATATATATACATACACATATATAAACATAAATATGCATATGTTTACATATATACATATATATATACATATATATATATATACATAATATTCGTAACATACCTAGTTATAGCAAAAATTTATAAAAACTACAATAATCATGTTCCCTGGAGACTCCGATTAATTTCAAACCTTACTTATCATCTTCCATTTTTCTTTCCTTTTCCAAACATACGGTTCAGTAGTCGAGACTAATAGATACATCCCTGCGCAATACTGAGGCTGCCTTGCAATTGCTAAATCATTGCATGCTCGTAAATTTCTCTCCAAAATGCCATTGAATCTTTGCTCTTTGCCTGAAGAATGTCAAGATCATTATCAATTTTTTTCCTCTGTCAAATAACGTATTGTCTGTATTGGTAAACGCTGGCTTCTTATTCGTTGGTTACGTGTTTATCTCCTGACACACCCGCTTACGTACTGTCATCTGTTTATTTATTGATTTGTTATTTTAGTTTGTCCTTTTCGATACGTGATCTCTTCTTTCTGTATTTCCCTTTACCTTCTGTGGTGCTGGGCTTGTTCCATATGAATAGGTTTCTGATAATAATAATAATAATAATAATAATAATAATAATAATAATAATAATAATAATAATAATGAAGCTTTAACAAAATACCTATTGTTTTTCGTTTCATTGATTTATCACGTGGCCTGGTCTGGCGACACACGACGGTAGCCCTCTGAATAATAATAATAATAATAATAATAATAATAATAATAATAAAATAACTAATATGTTTTATTAAAGAGAATGGCAGCATCAGTGGAATTGATTTTATATATGGTCTTTTCAATTCTTATTATTTTCTTCTCATTAGGGCTGACATTTGCAAATAGCCCTGAGGAGAAGAAAATAATAAGAACTGAAAAGACCATATATATAAAATCAGTTCCACTGATCCGTCATTCTCTTTAACAGAACATGTTTGAGAGAGGGTCTCCTATCTTCAAATGATAATAATAATAATAATATAATAATAATAATAATAATAATAATAATAATAATAATAATAATAATAATAGATACCCTAACCCCAGACGTAAGGATTGTATCTGGGGACATCAGGATGGAGTTTGGAATAGAAAAATGCGCCTTAGTCAACATACAAAAAGGCAAAGTAACGAGAACTGAAGGATAAAGCTACCAGATGGGAGCAACATCAAACACATAGATGAATAATGGAAGGAGGAAAATATAAAACACCAAGAGATGAAGGACACGATCAGGAAAGAATATATGCAGAGACTCAAGGCGATACTCAAGTCAAAACTCAACGCCGGAAATATGATAAAAAGCCATAAACACATGGGCAGTGCCAGTAATCAGATACAGCGCAGGAATAGTCGAATGGACGAAGGCAGAACTCCGCACCATAGATCAGAAAACCAGGAAACATATGACAATACACAAGCACTACACCCAAGAGCAAATACGGACAGACTATACATAACACGAAAGGAAGGAGGGAGAGGACTACTAAGTATAGAGGACTGCGTCAACATCGAAAACAGAGCACTGGGGGCAATATCTGAAAACCAGTGAAGACGAGTGCGGTAAAGAGTGCATGGGAAGAAGGACTAATAAAAGTAGACGAAGACCCAGAAATATACAGAGACAGGAGAAAGACAGACAGAACAGAGGACTGGCACAACAAACCAATGCACGGACAATACATGAGACAGACTAAAGAACTAGCCAGCGATGACAATTGGCAATGGCTACAGAGGGGAGAGCTAAAGAAGGAAACTGAAGGAATGATAACAGCGCACAAGATCAGGCCCTAAGAACCAGATATGTTCAAAGTACGATAGACGGAAATAACATCTCTCCCATATGTAGGAAGTGCAATACGAAAAATGAAACCATAAACCACATAGCAAGTGAATGCCCACCCGGCACTTGCACAGAACCAGTACAAAAAAGAGGCATGATTCAGTGGCAAAAGCCCTCCACTGGAGCCTGTGCAAGAAACATCAGCTACCTTGCAGTAATAAGTGGTACGAGCACCAACCTGAAGGAGTGATAGAAAACGATCAGGCAAAGATCCTCTGGGACTATGGTATCAGAAAGGGATAGGGTGATACGTGCAAACAGACCAGACGTGACGTTGATTGACAAAGTCAAGAAGAAAGTATCACTCATTGATGTCGCAATACCATGGGACACCAGAGTTGAAGAGAAAGAGAGGGAAAAAATGGATAAGTATCAAGATCTGAAAATAGAAATAAGAAGGATATGGGATATGCCAGTGGAAATCGTACCCATAATCATAGGATCACTAGGCACGATCCCAAGATCCCTGAAAAGGAATCTAGAAAAACTAGGCTGAAGTAGCTCCAGGACTCATGCAGAAGAAGTGTGATCCTAGAAACGGCACACATAGTAAGAAAAGTGATGGACTCCTAAGGAGGCGGATGCAACCCGGAACCCCACACTATAAATACCACCCAGTCGAATTGGAGGACTGTGATAGAGCAAAAAAAAAAAAAAAAAAAAAAAAACAAAAAAAAAAAAAAAAAAAAAAAAAAAAAAAAAAAAAAAATAATAATAATAATAATAATAATAATAATAATAATAATAATAATAATATTTTGGTAAAAAGGCCCTCTTTCAGGCAAATTCTGTTAAAGACAATGGCAGAATTAAGCGAGTTGATTTATATATTGTAAGAAAATAGAAAACAGTATAATAAAAATCAACTCGCTAATTTTGCCATTCTCTTTAACAGAATAATAATAATAATAATAAAATAATAATAAAACATAATAATAATAATAAAAATAAAAATAATAATAATATAATAATAATGATATTATTAGTGTACTTAGGAAGCAGACCCTCTCTCAAGCATACTTTATTAAAAGTAATGGCTACTTCATAATAATAATAATAACAGACAGGTGAGTAGGGTAAAATCCACGGTGTCTTTGATGACATAAATAGACAATTAGAATTTTTTCCTGGTTGAGGGGTGGGAGTAGAACTAGCACTCCCATCACAAAATGTACAGGCAATAACATAGAAAAAACACCTGACAGGTGTTTATGTTATACTCTGAGTGGGCAGATCAGAGTCTACGCTTACATGGCATATTTTGGATATGTTAAAGGTACTTTGAGGTTTACAGTTGTTTTCAGATATTTTTACCCTTTGCTTAAATTCCGCATTTTCTACTTAGCAATGATAGGCGGTTAAAAACCACGAGTTTTGATAATAACTATTGTAGGTTTGATTTTTGTGGGGTATTCATGAGCATTGTTGAATAATTATTATCGTACGGATTATTTAAACAAAGTGCGTCACATATGATATTCT
Source organism: Macrobrachium nipponense (assembly GCF_015104395.2). NCBI lineage: Eukaryota > Metazoa > Arthropoda > Malacostraca > Decapoda > Palaemonidae > Macrobrachium > Macrobrachium nipponense. The sequence continues at coordinate 5,941,952 of NC_061088.1, read as the reverse complement.
ACTTATGTCCTTACTGACGTGAAGACATAATAGATATCTTAGCACTATTATTATTATTATTATTATTATTATTATTATTATTATTATTATTATTATTATTATTATTATTATTACTGGAACGTTTTAATCACACAACTACGAACATTTCCTCGATATTGACTTGATTAAATAATATCTATTATTATTATTATTATTATTATTATTTATTATTATTATTATAATTATTATTATTTATATTATTATATTATTATTATTATTATTATTATTATTTATTAATTATTTATTATTATTATTATTATGGGGTCTATCACAATCATCCTATTCGACTGGGTGATTCCGGGTTGCATCCTACCTTCTTAGGAGTACATCACTTTTCTCACTGTGTGTGCTGTTTCTAGGATTATTATTATTATTATTATTATTATTATTATTATTATTATTAAAGCGTTCTAATCACAAAGCTAACAACACTTCCTCGACAGTCTACAATACAAACGAGAGTGAACTGAACCCAGGAAAACATGTGACCTTGAGTTTTTCCAACCGGACACTCCAGAAAAAAAAAATAGTCATTACTAAACCCAACAGGGCATATAATTCCTTTCGTTAACAATAAAAGTCCACAACAAGGACAGGACTGGTGTATAACGGTCTGGGCGGTCTGGGACAAGTAGACTAAAAGAGAAAAAAAAAAACACAAAAAACAGCAATTACAAAAGTGAAACCGTAATTTCTTGTGGCTAACAGTGACCGCTCGCTGCCAAGGCAGTGTACTTACTACCCTCGCTTAGCAACAGAGGGACTTGTACGAAATGATTAAGAAAACAGGAAATTCTGTTTCAGTGACTGAAACAGAATTGGCGATTTCAGACGAGGAGAAAGAATAGTGACATGGCAGCAAGACTGACCTACACCAAAACATTATCGAAATGAGGAAATTCTGTTTCAGTGATCAAAATGAGGAGATTCTGTAACAGTCACTGAAACATAATTGGCGATTTCAGATAAAGAGAAAAAAATAGTGACTTAGCAACAAGACTGACTTAAACGGAATATAAATGAAATGAGGACAATCGGTTTTCAATGACTGAAACAGAGTTGGTGATTTCATATGATTAAAACGAAAAATTGAAACACTGTTTTAGTAACGGAAACAGAGTTGGTGATTTCAGGTGATGAAAACGAAATAATTCTCTAAAAGGAAACCTATTCAGTGACTAAAATAGAGTTAGTGATTTCAGGTGAGGAAAACAAAATAATTCTCTAAAACAATGAAATAGTTTCACTGACTGAAACAGAGTTGGAGATTTCAGGCGATGAAAACGAAATAGTTCTCTAAAAAATAAAAAAAATTTCAGTGACTGAAATAGAGTTGGTGAGTGATGAAAACACAATAATTCTCTCAAAATAGAAACACTGTTTCAGGAACAGAGTTGGCGATTTCAAGTGATGAAAACGAAATAATTCTCTAAAAAAACGGAAGCGGTGTTTCAGTGACTAAAACAGAGTTGGGCATTTCAGGTGATGAAAACAAAATAATTCTTTAAAAAAGGAAACATTGTTTCAGTAACTGAAACAGAGTTAGTGATTTCAGGTGATGAAAACAAAATAACTCTCTAAAAAAAAGCAAACATAGTTTCAGTGACTGAAACAGAATTGCCAATTTCAGCCAAGGAGAAAGAAAAATGGTTGACATTTACAGCAATCTTAGATTTCCTCAGTATTTAACACGCCCATAGGTCAAGTGCACAAGCGCCTGTTTCGTGAATCAGACGCATAAATGACCTTTTGTAATGCGGTTAATGCTTGTTGGTTAACATTTCGTGTATACTGGGTCGTCCGCATGTAAAAATGCACTTTGCATTTTTTTTTTGTATGCACGAATTGATTTTTGGAGTGATTGTGCACGCATTTATACATACACGCGTATATGCACATTGATACACACATAAATTGATGTTTTTGTGAGTCATTGTGTATGCACTCATGAACACATGCGTATATGCACGTGAATTGATGATTTGTGTGAGTCAATGTGTATGTACTCATGAATACACGCGTATATGCACATAGATACACACATGAATTGACGTTTTTTGCAAGTGATGTTGCATGCACTCATATATACACATGTATACGCACGGAAATGCACAAATTAATTTTTGATTTTTGTGGGTAATTATGTATGCTCTATCATACCTAATTACCATAATACGCAGATAATTGATTGTGTATGCTCTCATGAATACACCTACTGGTATACCTATATATACGCATAAATGGAAGTTTATTTGTGAGTGACTGTGTATCCACTCACACATAGTACACATGCTTATGGACATAAATACCGACGCATGTTTGATTATAGGTGTAGATCAATTCATGTACGCATGCACGGACGTATTTACTTCGTGTACATAGCACTGATATAGAACAAATTCTTTTAACTAAATCTTTAAAAAAATTTTAATAACTGTATTTTCCCTAAAATGAGACAAAGGTATTTCTTTAAAAAATGGTCATTTTAATTCATCCTACTAAATTGAAATGAACTCGAAAAAATTATTTTTCAATTCGTTCTAGCAATGCAAATGGAATTTCAAAATAAGTATTCTAATTTGCTCTACTGACTAAAAGCAATTTTT
>NC_061088.1:5924307-5934307 GCF_015104395.2 Macrobrachium nipponense | reverse complement strand
CCACCAACGCTTAAGAGTATTAAAGGAAGATTATCAGCGGGATTGACCTAAATTGACTTACCTGTGATGGATCTCTTGGTAAATTAAATACCGACTTTGTCTGGTAACATTTTCTCATTCATCTAACTGAAGAGGAAAACAAGCAGTCTCTGAAATATAGTATTTTCTCTCTATATTTTGGTGTTTTTATGGGCTCCTTTTATTATATATATATATATGTATATATACGTGTATCTGTATACCTAAGTATATTGTATATATATATACGACTCAAGCACGCAACCACGATGAAATATAGCCTCACCCTAACCTTTGAATATTCTAGGAATGACCATAATTGAAGAATCCTGCCGAAGCCACCTGGAGCAGAGAAAGATCTGGGCCACACCCCAGTCAAAACTGACCCAGGACCGGGTTGACCCCAGGTTAGCTGACGGCGTCGCGTCTTAAAAGATTTCCCTTGAAGGGTGCGGTGTTGGGGGGGATGGAGGGGAGGGTTACGGTCGATGGAGTGGGCAGAGATTCGTTGTTAGAATGTTGTCTGAATCTATGGCATAAATATTGATAAGGTGTGACATAGGTTAATGTAGATGATCCATTTTTTTATGATAAGGAAATACAGATAAATGGACCTTGTATATTATGATATGACTAATAAATTATATTCAGCAAATGTAACCGTTAAACACGAATGTTTATTTTTATAAGGAATTGTGCCCCTCCCCTCTCTCTCTCTCTCTCTCTCTCTCTCTCTCTCTCTCTCTCTATATATATATATATATATATATATATATATATATATATATATATATTTATATATATATATATATATATATATATATATATATATATATATATATATATATATATATATATATATACATGAGAGAGACAGACAGACAGACAGACAGACAGAGACAGAGCAAGGTTTACCTTATAATTTTCATTGCAGCTCTCTCTCTCTCTCTCTCTCTCTCCTCTCTTATATATATTATATATATATATTATATATATATATATATATATATATATATATATAGAGAGAGAGAGAGAGGAGAGAGGAGAGAGGAGTAGAGAGAAGAGAGGAGACGAGAGTTAATAATTAATAGTTCACATCTTTCTCTCTCTCTCTCTCTCTCATGTAACAACGAGAAGAACAATTTCAAAAGCACAGATGGCCCTTATGTACGGTAGCAAGTCATTCTCTCTCTCTCTCTCTCTCTCCACACAACAATAAAGCGGACCCGACGCCCACAATGCAAACAGTGATGTATTTAAACAGTTACTACCATTTTCCCCCAAGATCGACTCGACCTTATTTTTTTTTTTCCGGGTTACAGAACGGCTAGTCATCACTCGCTCTATTTAGGTCCGGGCATTTTGAAAAGAATGATTTTTACCTCAGCCTTCAAAGGACGCAAAAATGACCAGCCAGTAGCGCTGATTTTGTGCACAAGAATCAGCCTTGAGATGTGGATGGAATGTATGAATAAAAGGATATCAATATAAAAATAAGATAGAGGTGTCTGGAAACGTAAATATTATAAAGCGAATGTCGTCGCAGACGTTCGTGGTTTAACCTCATTTCAGGTTTATAAAGACGAGATTAAATGTCTATTTACAGACCAATGAAAATGGGAAATATGGGTAGCAATGGATGAAATGCATGAATAAAAGGGTATCAATGTAAATATAAGATGGAGTTATATGGAAATGTAAATATTATAAGCGAATGTTATCGCAGACGTTCGTGGTTTAACTTCATTTCAAGGTTTATAAAGACGAGATTAAATGTCTATTTACAGACCAATGGAAAGGGGAAATATGGGTAACAATGGATGGAATGCATGGATAAAAGGGTATCAATGTAAAGATAAGATGGAGGTACCTGGAAATGTAAATATTACAAGCAAATGTTATCGCAGACGTCTGTGATTTAACCTCATTTCAAGTTTATAAAGACAAGATTAAATGTCTATTTACAGACCAATGAAAAGGGGAAATATAGGTAACGCCTGCTACTGTATTCCCATTAACGGACCACCATAAATATAATGACTAACTTCCTTTCTTATTCAACAGCAATTCCTTCCTCCTATTGAGACACTCCCTCCCCCGCACCCTCCCTTAATCTTATTGGTCCAATTTTCCCGCATCAGAGATCATTAAGTATAAAAATGGTCTTCCTGGTGCCGTGATCAATTTCCCCTCCTTGCCTATAATGATCTCCAATTGAGAACCTTCCTGTTACGCCTGATTTGGTGATGGATGTCCTTCGTTGCTTAGAGAACTAGTGGGACGTCCTGTAAGTGGAGACCCTCTGGTGGACTCGAATCAGCTTGGTAATGACGCCCTCGGGAGATGAAGCGCAAATAGCTAAGATTAGCATGTCAGCATGATAGCCGGATTTCAAGGGATACACGCAACTATTCATATAAACAATGCCTCCATTTCCTCCTCCTCCTCCTCCTCCTCCTATTCCTGCTCCTATTCCTCCTCCTCCTCCTCCTCCTCCTCCATCCCTCCTCCTCCTCCTCCTCCTCCTCCTATTCCTCCCCCCTCCTCCCCCCCTCTCCTCTCCTATTCCTCTCCTCATATTCCTTATATTCCTCCTTCTCCTCTTCCTATTACTCTTCCTCCTCATATTCCTCCTCCTCCTCTTCCCCCTCCTCCTCCTTCTCCTCTCTCTATCCATCCACAGAAGCAGGATATAAATTTAAAAATCGCGAAAAGAAATGACTTGCTGTTTGTCTTAAGAAGGAGATCTCCTCCTCCTTAAAGCGTTTAATCAGCCAGCTACCGCCCTCTGTCGGCTGTGCTCCTTTCGGGTGGTGAACTGCGAAGCTCAGGATGATTTGGCGCGTAAATGTGTGTTTATTCTCCCGTGGTTGTTGGGGGGGATTCCCTGAGCGGGAAAGAGACAAATGGCTACCAGTTTGACTTCGGTAAGTTCTTCAGGGTTAGTGTGGTCAACGACTTGCTCCAGGAATGCAGTCTTTCCTGTCTTTCCTCTGAGTTCCTCGCTTCGCTTTTGTCCCTGCTGGAAGAATGCTGCTGCTGCTGCTCCTGGAAAAGTTGCGTCTCTGTTCCAGTTGATGATTGTGCCTCAGTTCACTTACGTTCCAGTGGATGATTGTGACTTCTTCTTCTTCTTACTCTGCTTCTTCTTCTTCTTCTTCTTCAGTTCTTGTAGCTTGTAGATTGAGCCTTCTTTCCTCATCTTCTTCTTCAGTTCTTGTATCTTTTAGACTGAGCCTTCTCTCTTGTAACCTGTTGATTGTGGCACCATGTTTTCCTGTTCCAGTAAGTGCTGACGGGGCATCTTGTTTCACTTTTCGAGCAAATGATGACTGTAGCATCTTGTTTCCACGTTCCCGCAACTGTTGATTGGTCTCTTGTTTCCATATTCCAGCAACTGTTGAACTTATATGCATCTTGGGGTTTCCTATTTCCGGCAACTGGTGACTTGTAGTATCTTTGTTTCCATCCGTTCCAGCAACTATTGACTGGTCTCTTGTTTCCATGTTCCAGCAACTATGCCACTGTTTGACTGTAGCATCTTGTTTCCAATCTTCACAGCACTGCTGAGCTTGTAGCAGTTGTTGACTGTTTAGTATCTTGTTCCATCCAGCACTGTATGTAGCATCTTGTTTCCATCTTCCAGCAACTGTTGACTGACATCTTGTAAGTTTCATCTGTTTCATCTTCCAACAACTGTTGACTGTAGCATCTTGTTTCCATCATCCAGCAACTGTTGACTGTTTCCATCTTGTTTCCATCCTCCAGCAACTGTTGACTGTGGCATCTTGTTTCCATCTTCCAGCAACTATTGACTATTTTCTTGTTTCCATCTTCCAGCAACTGTTGACTGTAGCATCTTGTTTCCATCTTCCAGCAACTGTTGACTGTAGCATCTTGTTTCCATCTTCCAGCAACTGTTGACTGTGGCATCTTGTTTCCATCTTCCAGCAACTGTTAACTGGTCTCTTGTTTCCATGCTCCAGCAACTGTTAACTGTAGCATCTTGTTTCCATCTTCCAGCAACTGTTGTCTGTAGCATCTTGTTTCCATCTTCCAGCAACTGCTGACTGTATCTCCTTCCTTCCATCTTCCAGCAGCTGTTCACTGTATCTCCTTCCTTCCATCTTCCAGCAGCTGTTCACTGAATCTCATTCCTTCCATCTTCCAGCAGCTGTTCATTGTATCTCCTTCCTTCCATCTTCCAGCAGCTGTTCACTGTATCTCCTTCCTTCCATCTTCCAGCAGCTGTTCACTGTATCTCCTTCCTTCCATCTTCCAGCAATTGTTCACTGTATCTCCTTCCTTCCATCTTCCAGCAGCTGTTCACTGTATCTCCTTCCGTCCATCTTCCAGCAATTGTTCACTGTATCTCCTACCTTCCATTTTCCAGCAGCTGTTCACTGTATCTCCTCCTTCCATTTTCCAGCAGCTGTTCACTGTATCACCATCCTGCCATCTTGCTACGTTCGTCAACAACTCTTCTAACTTCCCTCTTCTTCCAGTGTCTGGTCATTGTTCTTTCTTGCTTCTAAGCTCTCCTTCCTTTCCTCATTCCTCTCCTTCTCATCTTTGGATTCTTTGAATTCATCAAGTGATGCTTAAGAGACGAGAAAGAATTCTTCTCCTGGAAGCCAGATGCTGTTGAGACTTCTTGTCGATTTTGGATTAGTAATTCCTCTCATCAACATTATTATTATTATTATTATTATTATTATTATTATTATTATTATTATTATTATTATTATTATTATTATTATTATTATTATTATTATTATTATTATTATTACAGGAAAAACAAAATGTATTCAGATGAAATGCACAAAAAAAAAGAAAAAAAATAATAATAATAAATTGACTAGAGGAGTTGCACAATTTTTTTAGGGCGATCTCAAAAAAAAGAAAAGAAAAGAAAATTGGGATGAAATGAATTTCATGACGTAGTGCAACATTGTGGTTTGAATTACCCCTTATGACATATCTCACAAAAATGTCGAAATTTGTGCAGAATTTCTCGAGCGACATTAAGGAGATCAGAGAAGATACCATGGGTTGAAAACATCATTTCAAACCCCTCCATCAGACCGGATTATTGTAAGTAACTCTGACATTTAGGCAAGAAGCTTAATCTTCTAGGTCTTGCTAGACAACTTTAGCCAGAAAAGTGTTAAAAAAAAGTTGTAGTGCTGCTTGCTGGATGGCCACACTCACACACATACACAAACACACACACACACACACACACACACACACACAAATGGACGTAACCTTTGACACCTAACTTCCCCTTAAGGGTTAGGCATAGCTTCGACATCTGTCGAGTCGCTTCACATGAATTTCTGATACCGATCAGATCCGATCTTCGTCTTCAAAAGATTTCGCTGGATAATGGCCACTCACTTCGTCACTGAGAAATGTAATCTCATTTCAACCCCCTTCCATTTCCTTCCCAAAAGCCGTCGGGACTTATAAGGAGCAATTTAAATGTCATATGAGGCTCAAAGTGACTTTGTTGTGCTTCTCGAAAGCAGGACGGAGGGAAATGTTCAAGAACTTTTATTCAGTTTGCTCTGTCTGATAACTTTTATTTCTGATAACTTTTATTTCGGATAACTCTTATTTCTGATCACTTTCATTTCGGATAGCTAATATTTCTGATGGCTTTTATCTTCGATATCTTGTATTTGGGATGACTTTAAATTCGGATAACTCTTATTTCTGATCAGTTTTATTTTGGATCAGTTTTATTTCTGATCACTTTAAATTTCCGATATATTTTATTTCGGATAACTTTTATTTCTGATAACCTGTATTACTTATTACTTTTATTTTAGATAACTTTGATTTGTGAGACGGCCTAATGCTGAGATAAGGCGTTTAATATATATTATATATATATATATTTATATATATATTATATATATATATAATAATATATATATATATATATATATATATATATATATATATAGTATATATATATATCTATATATATATATATATATATATATATATTTAATAAAATATATATATTATCAACGCCTTAACGCCTAATCACATTAGGCCGTCTCACAAATCAAGGTATATATATATATATATATATATATATATATATTAATATAATTATATATATATAAAATATATATATAGATATATAATAATATATATTGTATATATATAATATTATATACTATATATATATATAGTATATATATATATATATATATATATATACATATATATATACATATATACATACATACGTGTTGCAATAGAGAGGAAAGAAAGATTGTAACCTTATTTCAGTTCAAATGCAAGATGTTTTAGGCTTTTATTTTATTTTTTTTTTTTTTGCCCCAATGACATTTAACCAAATTTGGAAAGACATCTGCTAGCTCTCTCACACTGGATTTGATGTTATTTGATTTAATTCAACATAGGCAATAAAAGCCACCACTGAGATACCTACAGTCATTCAGCGCATTAGACAGTGAGAAAGCAAGAGTTAGAGAGGCTGAACAGCAAGGTGAAAGAAAGTGAATGCGAATGGAGGTAAAGTAAAAGGCTAAGAAGTGGGTGCAGTCTATAAGGGCCGAAGGGACGGTACAAGCAACCTTCGGCAATGACCACAGTTCACCATGTAAAGTACACTTTCAGCACTATTCCCCCTTACAGGGACTTTCACATTACGATTGATTTTATAGCCAAAACTGACGCTCCAAATTCATCTCCTGTCATGATCGAGGAATAATTGATCGATAAGTCCTATTTTGGTAGGAGAAATAATTGGAAATATGATCGAGATAAATAGCATCCTGTCAGACTGCATATAAATGAAGAATCTTTGATAACCCAGATATTCCCGAAGCAGGATTCATTATACTTCTTGATTCCTGCTCAAGATAGGCTGAGGAATGTGAGCTACTTTGATGATTTAATAATATCCATTTTTTTTTTTTTTTGGCAAAGACGAATTGAAAATCATGCACAAGGGAACTCTATCCTTGAGGTGTCATCTAAATCATAGACGTATTAATAGCTTTTTGGAGTCTCATATTCAAGATTATTATCATGATTATGATTTTTAAAAAGTATTTAAACTACATTTGTTTTCGTTCTATCCTCAAGGTGTCATCAAAATCATAGACGTAATGATATTTATAATTTTTGTGTGTGTCATATTCATGATTATCATCATGATCATGACTTTTCAAAATTATTTAACTATACTTGTTTTCGTTTTCTTCCACAAGTCTAGATTCTTTGTGATCTGAATAATAATAAAACACATTGTCATAATTTTCATTTAAGTCTATTCTCGCAAAAACAAATTTGGGGTCTTGGTTTTTATTTTGAATTTGCTTCTTAAATAAACAGCAATTTTAGGTAATTCTTTAAAAATATAAATTCTCCATTTACGTATTTGTCTTATTTAAGGAAATCAACTTGAACTGATTACCTTAATTTCCTAATTCTGATAAATCTTCATAAACATTTTATTTGTTAACGAAGCATATTAGCTGTTTTGAGTTTTGCATTTTGCAGGTATTTAAAATATAAGCGAATGTATATGCTCACTAAATAAGTAACTACTATTCTTGCCAAAATTCACATAATTTCCAGTTTTTTACGTTGTAGTGATATATATATATATGTATATTATATATATATATATTATATATATATATATATATATGTATATCTATATATATATATATATATATATATAACATATATATATATATATATATATATATAAGGAGAAGATACTTAGTATCTCAATTTCTCCTTCGCAGCTGTAAATGTATTATAATCATCAGCTTTCGACGTTTTTCGTTATCTAAAGACAAATATATATATATATATATAATATATATATAATATATATATATATATATATATATATGCATAATACGTATATATAAAAATCTGCTTGAGCTTTTCTGCATAGTCATTCTATCAGAACCAGCCTACATTTCTAATTTATATTGCTTGCTACTGACCTGGGCTAATCTATTCTAATTAATCCTTTCGTCAATGACGATGTAGGTCACCGAAGGAAATGACAAATCATCATCAGATCCTCATGACCTTGGCTCTTGACAATGACCCAGTCCTTGGAGAAGGAAGTGGGGCTGGGGGCGGGGGGGGGGGGGGGGGGGGGGGGGGGGGGGGGGGGGGGGGGGGGGGGGGGGGGGGGGGTGGGGGGGGGGGGGGGGGGGGGGCGGGCGCGGGGGGGGGGGGGGGGCGGGGGGGGTGGGGGGGGGGGGGGCGAGAGGGTGAGAAGGTTCAGTTAAGAATCGTAGTTTTTTTTTCCTTAGCAATCGTAGACGACACTTTGAGAAACGACGACAACATTGTTAAGTCTTTTAGATTCTTGTGTTTTTTCTTAGATCTTACCCAAGTAGACTAAGAAAAAAACTATCTAAGGGAGAAAAAGCAAGAAAAACTTGGCCTGAAAAAAAACCTAAGTCCGTAACGGTCGCCCGAGATGCGAAAAGGAACCCTGACTTCACTATAACTAGTTTTTGGGAAACTAGTCACTAAGACCCTCCCCTAAGCCCCTCCCTCTAACCCCCTACTCTCCTAAGCCTCTACCCCCACCCCTACCTCTAATGCAGGAGACACGATTGATCAATCAATAAATTGAGTTTTGTCTTTTATCTTCATTACTGAACTAAAGGTTCATTAGAAGTCAACTGTGATGAAGCCTTTGATCATTTTAAAGAAATTAATTTTTGCAACGATAATAATATCTATGATTTGCAGCTACTTAAATGCATCCCAATTCAAGAATAAGGTTAAAATCCTCTGATTCGTTATTATTATTATTATTATTATTATTATTATTATTATTATTATTATTATTATTATTATTATTACACAAAAACTCCAAACCATCAGTAACATGACATTATTTTCTGGACGGTGTAAGTAACTCAGAATCTCAGTCGTATAAAGGGAAGATTCACATAAACTTGAAAAATAAACTTTTCATGCAGTTATTTCTCATTTCTCTCCATTTCTTTAGCTTTCTGTACCATTTTTATTCTTATTCAATTATTCTCCTTCTCAATTGTTTTGCTTTTATTGCTTTTTATTATTTTGTATATGTCTACTTACTGTTATGAGCTTTGTTTTCTATTAATCAAATTTGCTTTACTATGAAAATACATAAATGTGTCATACTCATTTTTGAATGAATAAGCTAGCAAGAAACCCTAAGAGAGAGAGAGAGAGAGAGAGAGAGAGAGAGAGAGAGAGAGAGAGAGAGAGAGAGAGAGGGAGAGAGATAATTTCCTTTATTCATCCACTAAACTTGCTTGAAAGCATTATGCTTTTGAATAAAATCTATTACAAAAAATAAACTCCCCCTAATCCCCAACACCAAAAACAATCCCTTCCCTCACTTAAGAATAACCTGAACATAAAAAAAAATGGAAACAAAAAACTTCGAACTTCCCTCACGTCTGAGGGCACCCGACAGCATTTCGTTAATACCTCAGGCTCGTGCCAAAGGACCCACCTCACCTGCCCTTTATATCTTCCCTAAGGTTAACGGGGTTAACGCAGTCAGATCAACGGGGCCGATAACTCTTTCGTTGGTCCGTTTAACCACAGAGCCGTTTACGCATGCGCTGCTGGAGATACGGTGGGGGTTGTAATCTGAGGTTAGGGTTGCACGAGTTGCATCTTAATTGCAAGACAGGTGAGGTTTCTGCCCAGGTAAAGTATGTAAATAGTGAATTCACATTTTTTTTATTATTATTATAAGAGGATTTTTACCCTGTCGAATTAAGTTTTTTTTTTTTCTTTGAAGTATGAAAACATGGCAAGACAGGTGAGGTTTTCTGCCAGGTATAGTATGCAAATAGTGAATTCACAAGGATTTTTTAAGTATGAGAGTTTTTATTTTTATTTATTTTTTTTTTCTTTTTTTTTTTTTTTTTTTGTCCAGATAAAGTATTTACTGTGAACACAG
>NC_061088.1:5911807-5919307 GCF_015104395.2 Macrobrachium nipponense | reverse complement strand
AATCATTTCCTGTATTCAGATGTTTTTCAGTTTAGATGAAAACAAGTTCGATTGTAACCCAAGTCATCTCTCTCTCTCTCTCTCTCTCTCTCTCTCTCTCTCTCTCTCTCTCTCTCTCTCTCTCACTCTCTCTCAAGTTCTGTAACAATAACAAATGGTTAGCTATCTTCCGTTTGAATATAATAAAAGCAAATAAATCGTAACGTTGATAAATCCCAATTAAATTAATTATTTCTTCAAAACTAAGAAGAATATTCTTTATGAATAAATTGTTATTCAGTAATGATAAAAACTGTGAGCCTTGAATACTGAATATAAAATTACAATATTTTGCCATTCCTGTATCATAGCTTGAAATCTATATTGATGTGCTAATCTCTTCTGACATTCACGAATCACAACCATGTGATTCGCAAGTCCCTCTCTCTCCCTCCTACTCCCATCCCCAACAACCCCTCAGCCTCTCCTTCCAAAGAAAGCCGCTGTTGGTCTGTCGGAATAAAAAAAAATTAAGAATGAAAAAATGGAATTTTAGCTATAATACTTTACACTATCTATCGTTATTCTCTTATGAGTCAGTATTCAACTTCCAATCACCTCCACATACACATACACACACACACACACACACATACACACACTCCCTCCCCTCTCCCAAAAACAAGATACCTTTGGTCCGTTAGAGTAAAAAAAAAAACTTAAAAAAAAAACAATTCATATTATAATAACTTTTCACTTCCTATCAATGTTCCTCTGTTCATGAGTCGAAATTCAACTCCCACTCGAGTCCACTCCACTCCACCCAAACAGTAAACTAGCGGTGGTGGAACCCCCTCCCATCTCCCCCCAACCACCACCACCCCCACCTCTATTTATGGAAAAAAAAAAAACTACGCAACGCAGGTCAGAGATCACCGATCAGCGGAACTTCAACGGAAGGTGAGATAAAAAGAAAAAAAAACATCATGAATAATAACTGTAAACGTGTTTTTTTATGTATATATGTAAAGGTTTTCGTGACCAGTATTAGGGTAATCTGGTTCAGTACGAGACTTGGCCAGTTTCTTCATTGTATAGAATTAGTTGTCACTAATAATAATAAGAGATGACGGTGTTGATGAATATACTGGTTTCGGAGATAATACTGAATGTTGTTTTTATTATTATTATTATTATTATTATTATTATTATTTTATTATTATTATTATTATTATTATTATTATTATTATTGATGCAGTTAATAATGATAGTAATAATTTATCATTATTATTGATGCAGTTATTTTTTAATTATTATTAATAATAATAATAATAATAATAATATATTGTTATTATCATTATTATTATTATTATTATTATTATTATTATTATTATTATTATTATTATTATTATTATTATTATTATTATTTACATCATAGCCGTCGTTTCCTGACGTATGATAAACTTCTGATAACCTCGATATTTTTCTTTCTGTCTTGTTTTCTTTTCTGTCCAGCAACAATGGACTTAATGAAGTTGACCTTGACCTGCTATAAACTGTATGTCTTTCTCTAAGTAGATCATTAAGATTAGGAGATAGTACTAACATGGACAGGAACACACACATGCACACACACGCACATATATATGTTTGTGTGTGTGTGTGTGTGCGTGTGTGTGTGTGTGTGTGGGCGTGTGTATGAATACATATATATGTATATATATTAATACATATATACATATGTATGTCTTTATGTATGTAATATGTATGGTAACTGTACTCTATGTAAATTATTCACAATACAATCGGCGAACATAATGGGTTTTTTTTCCGGTATGAGAACGTTGAAATAATTGTGACTGCTTCAAAAATAATAGATATATTTTATAAATTCATATATATGAATGTATTCATACGAGTATACATAGGTGTGTGTGTGTATGCTTACCCATGTCGAAAAACACATGGGAAAACAACACACACACGCAAAAAAACATAAATAAACCTACTTTAAGACCAATTAACACATCGCTAACAGGTAATGTTGCAAACGCCCAGGTAGGATCCAGATTTGCAAAAAGACTCATTAAAACGGGTTAAGGCTTGCTACTGCCAACGAAATCCTCGGAGGAGGTCGCTGCAAGGGTATTGTGACGTAAGGGTCAGGGGCACACGTTTTACACCTGGGTATGGACGCACGAACACACACACATACACATGCCCCATTAGACGCGGCCGCCCGCACACAAACTCAGAACATGCCCAGAACGAGAGGCGATTGCATCAAAAAGCTCGCCTTGCCCGACCCCGCCAAGCGCCGCCTCTCCTCGACACGTATCATTCCATCCCAGTAATTCACCTCAATCATACCTTTATTCGGGGGCATTTGCAATGCTTGCCCTGTGATCGATTGTTGAAAGGACGTACAAGTCTTCCTAACCGGTCACATGGGTGATCGGCGGCGATCTTTCTCAATGACGCGCCCGGTGACCTTTTCGGGGGGTCTAAAAACCAGGACCTCGAAAGGGCACTTGAATTTTTACCAAATCTCCGTCGGGGTCGAGAGCATTTTTCCTCCCTTCTTTTGTTGCCGCGTAATCAGGTCAGGCACTCGGTCAATCCCGATGACCGGAGTTTTTGGGTAATTGCTATGAAAGCAATGTGGCTCTCAGCAACCCAGGCCAATATTGCTACCTTGCGCGGGTTAGATGACTGACGAGTTGCGTTGACCTGTCTATGTTGAATGTTTTTATAACTTTTTTTTTCCATAAATTTCATCAACTTGAACATATTGATGCATAATTTGCAGAGCAATATTGCGATGTTATACACAGGTTGTGTCATATAGAACAGGTCTAAATTCCAATTTAACCTAACTTATACTTTTTTTATATTAGATTTTTCTATATAAGTCATTTTTATTCTTATTCGCTTTTCTAACAACAGAAGAATGGGAGAATGTATTAAGCAATTGACGTGAACAGGTAACAAACTGATACAAAACTTACATATATATTAAGGCTAACTGCAACGAATCAGATCATTTGACATCTGTAAAATATAATTTCTTGTACTCTCGATTACTATCTGAACGGCATCGAAATCACTTAATTAGAAAACATATAATTAGAAAATTATATGTAAAATATAATTTCTTGTACTCTTGATCACTATCTGAACGACATCGAAATCACTTAATTAGAAAACGTATAATTAGAAAATTATATGTAAAATATAATTTCTTGTACTCTTGATCACTATCTGAACGGCATCGAAATCACATAAGTAGAAAACCTATACCAGGTAGAAAAAAGGTGTAAGGAAATAGAATCACATTTTTATATTAAAATAGTTAACTGATCTATCAAAAGGTTCTAAAATTTAGCGCATGTTCATATTTTTATTTCTTCACTTCATTTCAGTGACCGTTTACATCGACGTGAAGCGGCTCAGTTGTAAAGCAGATTTTTTACATTTTTTATATACTAATTAGAGGTTTCTAACAGAATGATAGTCTCTAAATACTTTATTTTATGAACTATTTTAGTTTCATATGAAACTTAGTACTTCCATAATACTTAAGTATGCTCCTTCCTAATTGTTTAATCCCATTAAATATTGGTTCTTACTAATTCTCAAGTGAACTTTTCTTTTACCACATTGTTCCTTATACTCAATATTTATTTCTGTATTCTGCCTGCTAAATTTATCTATTACCTACTTTATACCTAAGCAACAGTGAATTTTTGTTCTTAAAGTGCAAATCTATTGAATATTTATTTACGCTATGAAAAACTAGAACAATAAAAGAAACAATTCCTAGATCAGGTCCCAAGAAATAGCATCTCAAGGTACACTCAAGGATAAGGCTTACAAAGCTCCTCAGATTCCAATGGCTGTTACGTTTGCTTATCTTGAATGATAGCTTAATGCCCAATAAAACAAAGAAAACACCTTTTTAAGCTTTAAGTAGTTCTTTGGTATCAGTTATTTAAAAGATTTAGTGTAGTTCCGTTTGCTTCATTCACTGTTGTCTTTCCAGTTTTCTGTAAAAGAAAAGTATTGTATCGGCTTTGTCTGTCCGTCCGCCCTCAGATCTTAAAAACGACTAGGACTAGAGGGCTACAAATCGGTATGTTGATCATCCACCCTCCAATCATCAAACATACCAAATTGCAGCCTTCTAGCTTCAGTAGTTTTATTTTATTTAAAGTTAAAGTTAGCCCTGATCGTACTTCTGGCAGCGCAGCTATAACCGTACTTCTGACAGCGCTATAGGTACCAGCAACATAGGCCACCACGGGACCGTGGCTGAGTTTCATGAACCGGGGCTAAGAGTTTTTGGGCTGTGGCTGAGGCCACCACGGGACAGAAAACTCGATTTACTTGTTTTATATTGTCATTTTAAAATTCTATCATTTTAAACTTCAAAGGACCGCATCCCCCAGAATGGCTTTACCTTTTTATCTTTCCAGATTAGCTACTCATTCAGATCCCCACCCATCCGGGCATGTTTGTCTTTCCCAGAAGACTGACTAGCCAAAGATTTCATGTGGCTGGTCAGTCAACAAATCCAGCGGTCTTCTTTTTTAGTCCAAGTTGGCTTATCAGTCAAGGTCATAGGATCTGTTTCTGTTCACACCAGGTGACTTATCTTTCAAAGTCGTCTGCTACCTGCTTAATTTTCCCAGGTGGCTGGTCAGTCATTGATTAAGTAAACTGGTTTTCATTGGTAGCTAATCAAGCCAAGATTTGATGTGGACCTGCACATACTGTGTCACAATATTTTCCTAATTATTCTATTTCACGTATTGTACTTTTTCATTACTGTTGGTCAGTGGGAGGCCTTCTGTGACGTGGTTGCCACTCCCTTGGTATTAATCAATCACCAGATTTCTACGATCAAGTTCTCACATGATGGATAAGTCCTATGCTTGGTCATTAACCCCAACAGCCTCCCTTACCCTTATGTGTGTCAGGCTTAAAAGATTCAAACTCAAAGGTCTCCCAGTTGGATCAGCATTGCCATTCACTCCCTGAACGTAGAATTCACTGCAATTCATCTGCAATTCCAAGTTATATCCGAAAGTAGGTTCGTATTCAAAAGCAGATGTCAACTTTGATTGCGCTGGCAGACCCGAATTTAGTATCTATGACAGTCTGCAATTTCACAATAGATAGAAAAAATAGGTAGGAATAAATAGCTCCGAGCAGTTGCAAAATCTGATTCATTCCGAGCCAGAATTAACTCTTAAGTCACTGTAAGAAAAAAAAAATTCAAAAACGGGCACTTTCCTTCCTCGTACAGACCGTCACGTTACCAAAGTCTTTCCATAACCGTTAGCAGGCCATTCTCCTTGAAAACTGGCGTATATATTCTTTTCGACTTTGTCTTTTCCGATGACCTTAGGGGCAAGTCTTACTGGACGAGATAGAAAAAAAAAATCCTTAAAAGACGACGTGCAACAAAAGGATTAATTTCCGTGGTACCTGGAAGGATTCTGTTTTTTTTTTTTTTTTTTTAATACTCGTAAACCTTATTGAAGTTTTATGAAGCTTCAACTTTCGTCTGAGGATAAAAGGTAGAATATCCCATGACAATAACCCTCTCTCTCTCTCTCTCTCTCTCTCTCTCTCTCTCTCTCTCTCTCTCTCTCTCTCTCTTTGAATATACCATTATAATTATTTTCTCTTCTCTCTCTCTCTCTCTCTCTCTCTCTCTCTCTCTCTCTCTGAGTATATCATAATAACCTTCCTCTCTCCTCTCTCTCTCTCTCTCTCTCTCTTTCTCATGATTTCTGAGGCGGGTGGTAAAGAAAAATCTTTCAGGAAATGCAGCTGACAGGTACCCATTCTTCTTCCCAAAATTCCGATGTATTACAAGCAGTATTCCATTACGGATATTATCACTCTCAGACCAAGAAATCTATATTACCAAATCTCAATTGAAATGACCCAGTCTGTCCGGATTATAAAGAACGATTATATAATCCATTTTAATTCCTGAAATAAGGATTTTTTTTTTTCTTTTTTTTTAAGGGTAGGTTGACCAGGGGTCAGGGTACGGGTTGAGATGTGGGGGGTGGGAGGTGGAGGGGTATCTGCATGACGTAATGAGATCTCGGAAGGTAATGGGAACAAGTCATGCGCTGATGTAATAACATAGATTGATTACGAGCATAAATGAAAAAGACATTCCTTGCTCGGTCACTAGAGAGGAAGGGAGTGAGTTACTTTGTTGCAAATGTAGATTCTATTTCTAATTTATTTTGCCTTATTTTTAAAGTGGGGAAGAAATGAATGAGTTCTGTGGAAAGAAATAATTTTGGGATTTCTTTTTATACTTTTTTCAAATGGTTGACTTTTTTGTCCTTAGTTTTTCTTAATTTTTAAAGAGGAAAGACGTGCATTAATTTCGTGGGAAAAAATATTTTTGGCTCTTATTTTGAATATATGAATGAGTATTTTTGAAGTAGAAAATCTTCGTTATTATACACACACACACACACACACACACACACACACACACACACACACACACATATATATAATATATATATATATTTATATATTATATATATAGATATATATATATATATTTATATAAATGCAAAGTTTATTTATAGTGTAAATATATATACATATAACTTCTTTTTTGAAGAAAATTACTGATCTTATTAAAAAAATAATCAATTTTTCGAAGAGAAAAAGTGAATAACTTTAACGGGAATTAATATTTCTTATTAATTGGGTAATAAACATACTATAATCAAAACGCCTTTTATTTCAAATTAAATGAAATAAGCATGAAATGTGCATAATCAATAACCAAATTTTCGAGTCACACAATTAGACACGAAAATATTCTTTTAGGTAAACGGGAATCATTTAAATTCCTGAAAATGAATTATCCATTGCCTTTCACTTTAATCACTTTACTTTTCCTTTTTTCTTCTTCTTCTTTTTTGGTGTGGGTCTTTTGCAACCTTTTTGAAAAGGTACCAAAAACGCCCATCTCTTTTTCGTAAATTTTTTGTTGCATCAATTTTTTTTCTTTCTTTTTTTACCGTCCCAAGTATTCAATAAGACAGTGAACAGGAAGTTGTATTTTCGGTTGTAGTTTTTTCCATCGGTCGTTTTTACCACCAACAGTCTCGTATAAATACATGTATACACACACACACACGCAATCATATATATATATATATATATAATATATATATTATATAGATATTATATATATATATATATAGATATATATATATATGTATATGTAATGTGTGTATGTGTGAGTGTGTTTGTTTGTTTGTATATATATATATATATATATATAATATATATATATATATATATATATATATATATATATATATATATATATATATATATATATATATATATATACTATATATATATAATTATATATATATATATATATATATATATATATAGTATACATATACATATATGTTATATATTGTATATATACATATGTACATAAAATTTATATACATAAACAAA
>NC_061088.1:5901807-5906807 GCF_015104395.2 Macrobrachium nipponense | reverse complement strand
TCAACGCCGGAAATATGATAAAAGCCATAAACACATGGGCAGTGCCAGTAATCAGATACAGCGCAGGAATAGTGGAATGGACGAAGGCAGAACTCCGCAGCATAGATCAGAAAACCAGGAAACATATGACAATACACAAAGCACTACGCCCAAGAGCAAATACGGACAGACTATACATAACACGAAAGGAAGGAGGGAGAGGACTACTAAGTATAGAGGACTGCGTCAACATCGAGAACAGAGCACTGGGGCAATATCTGAAAACCAGTGAAGACGAGTGGCTAAAGAGTGCATGGGAAGAAGGACTAATAAAAGTAGACAAAGACCCAGAAATATACAGAGACAGGAGAAAGACAGACAGAACAGAGGACTGGCACAACAAACCAATGCACGGACAATACATGAGACAGACTAAAGAACTAGCCAGCGATGACAATTGGCAATGGCTACAGAGGGGAGAGCTAAAGAAGGAAACTGAAGGAATGATAACAGCGGCACAAGATTAGGCCCTAAGAACCAGATATGTTCAAAGAACGATAGACGGAAATAACATCTCTCCCATATGTAGGAAGTGCAATACGAAAAATGAAACCATAAACCACATAGCAAGTGAATGCCCGGCACTTGCACAGAACCAGTACAAAACGAGGCATGATTCAGTGGCAAAAGCCCTCCACTGGAGCCTGTGCAAGAAACATCAGCTACCTTGCAGTAATAAGTGGTACGAGCACCAACCTGAAGGAGTGATAGAAACGATCAGGCAAAGATCCTCTGGGACTATGGTATCAGAACGGATAGGGTGATACGTGCAAATAGACCAGACGTGACGTTGATTGACAAAGTCAAGAAGAAAGTATCACTCATTGATGTCGCAATACCATGGGACACCAGAGTTGAAGAGAAAGAAAGGGAAAAAATGGATAAGTATCAAGATCTGAAAATAGAAATAAGAAGGATATGGGATATGCCAGTGGAAATCGTACCCATAATCATAGGAGCACTAGGCACGATCCCAAGATCCCTGAAAAGGAATCTAGAAAAACTAGAGGCTGAAGTAGCTCCAGGACTCATGCAGAAGAGTGTGATCCTAGAAAACGGCACACGTAGTAAGAAAAGTGATGGACTCCTAAGGAGGCAGGATGCAACCCGGAACCCCACACTATAAATACCACCCAGTCGAATTGGAGGACTGTGATAGAGCAAAAAAAAAATAATAATATAATAGTAAAAATAATAATAATACATTTATTATTATTATTATTATTTTGTGTGTGCATTTCATCTGAATACATTTTGTTTTTCCTGTAATAATAATAATAATAATAATAATAATAATAATAATAATAATAATAAGAATAATAATAATAATAATAAGAATATAAGAATGATGATGGAGGGAATTACTAATCCAAAATCGACAAGAAGACTCAACAGCATCTGGCTTCCAGGAGAAGAATTCTTTCTCGTCTCTTAAGCATCACTTGATGAATTCAAAGAATCCAAAGATGAGAAGGAGAGGAATGAGGAAAGGAAGGAGAGCTTAGAAGCAAGAAAGAACAATGACCAGACACTGGAAGAAGAGGGAAGTTAGAAGAATTGTTGACGAACGTAGCAAGATGGCAGGAAGGAGATACAGTGAACAGCTGCTGTAAAATGGAAGGAAGGAGATACAGTGAACAGCTGCTGGAAAATGGAAGGTAGGAGATACAGTGAACAATTGCTGGAAGATGGAAGGAAGGAGATACAGTGAACAGCTGCTGGAAAATGGAAGGAAGGAGATACAGTAAACAATTGCTTGAAGATGGAAGGAAGGAGATACAATGAACAGCTGCTGGAAGATGGAAGGAATGAGATTCAGTGAACAGCTGCTGGAAGATGGAAGGAAGGAGAGACAGTGAACAGCTGCTGGAAGATGGAAGGAAGGAGATACAGTCAGCAGTTGCTGGAGGATGGAAACAAGATGCTACAGACAACAGTTGCTGGAAGATGGAAACAAGATGCTACAGTCAACAGTTGCTGGAGCATGGAAACAAGACACCAGTTAACAGTTGCTGGAAGATGTAAACAAGATGCCAAAGTCAACAGTTGCTGGAAGATGGAAACAAGATGCTACAGACAACAGTTGCTGGAAGATGTAAACAAGATGCCACAGTCAACAGTTGCTGGAAGATGGAAACAAGATGCTACAGTCAACAGTTGCTGGAAGATGGAAACAAGAAAATAGTCAATAGTTGCTGGAAGATGGAAACAAGATGCCACAGTCAACAGTTGCTGGAGCATGGAAACAAGAGACCAGTGAACAGTTGCTGGAAGATGAAAACGAGATGCTACAATCAACAGTTGCTGGAAGATGGAAACAAGATGCTACAGTCAACAGTTGCTGGAAGATGGAAACAAGATGCCACAGTCATCAGTTGCTGGAACATGGAAACAAGAGACCAGTCAACAGTTGCTGAAACATGGAAACAAGAGATCAGTCAACAGTTGCTGGTAGATGGAAACAAGATACTACAGTCAACTGTTGCCGGAAATAGGAAACAAGATGCTATAGTCAACAGTTGCTGGAACATGGAAACAAGAGACCAGTCAACAGTTGCTGGAAGATGGAAACAAGATACTACAGTCAACAGTTGCCGGAAATAGGAAACAAGATGCTATAGTCAACAGTTGCTGGAATATGGAAACAAGAGACCAATCAACAGTTGCGGGAACGGGGAAACAAGATGCTACAGTCATCATTTGCTCGAAAAGTGAAACATCAACCATCTGATGTTCATGGACGACAT
Source organism: Macrobrachium nipponense (assembly GCF_015104395.2). Taxonomy (NCBI): domain Eukaryota; kingdom Metazoa; phylum Arthropoda; class Malacostraca; order Decapoda; family Palaemonidae; genus Macrobrachium; species Macrobrachium nipponense. Next base: position 5,904,021 of record NC_061088.1, on the reverse strand, counting down.
CAAGCTGTATGGTAAGAGCATCAAGGAAATAGATACCCTAATCCAGACTGTAAGGATTGTATCTGGGGACATCAGGATGGAGTTTGGAATAGAAAAATGCGCCTTAGTCAACATACAAAAAGGCAAAGTAACGAGAACTGAAGGGATAAAGCTACCAGATGGGAGCAACATCAAACACATAGATGAGACAGGATACAAATACCTGGGAATAATGGAAGGAGGGGATATAAAACACCAAGAGATGAAGGACACGATCAGGAAAGAATATATGCAGAGACTCAAAGCGATACTCAAGTCAAAACTCAACGCTGGAAATATGATAAAAGCCATAAACACATGGGCAGTGCCAGTAATCAGATACAGCGCAGGAATAGTGGAATGGACGAAGGCAGATCTCCGCAGCATAGACCAGAAAACTAGGAAACATATGACAATACACAAAGCACTACACCAAAGAGCAAATACGGACAGATTATACATAACACGAAAGGAAGGAGGGAGAGGACTACTAAGCATAGAGGACTGTGTCAACATCGAGAACAGAGCACTGGCAATATCTAAAAACCAGTGAAGACGAGTGGCTCAAGAGTGCATGGGAAGAAGGACTGATAAAAGTAGACGAAGACCCAGAAATATACAGAGACGGGAGAATGACAAACAGAACAGAGGAATGGCACAACAAACCAATGCACGGACAATACATGAGACAGACTAAAGAACTAGCCAGCGATGACAATTGGCAATGGCTACAGAGGGGAGAGCTCAAGAAGGAAACTGAAGGAATGATAACAGCGGCACAAGATCAGGCCCTAAGAACCAGATATATCCAAAGAACGATAGACGGAAATAACATCTCTCCCATATGTAGGAAGTGCAATACGAAAAATGAAACCATAAACCACATAGCAAGCGAATGTCCGGCACTTGCGCAGAACCAGTACAAAAAGAGGCATGATTCAGTAGCAAAAGCCCTCCACTGGAGCCTGTGCAAGAAACATCAGCTACCTTGCAGTAATAAGTGGTACGAACACCAACCTGAGGGAGTGATAGAAAACGATCAGGCAAAGATCCTCTGGGACTATGGTATCAGAACAGATAGGGTCATACGTGCAAACAGACCAGACGTGACGTTGATTGACAAAATCAAGAAGAAAGTATCACTCATTGATGTCGCAATACCATGGGACACCAGAGTTGAAGAGAAAGAGAGGGGAAAAAATGGATAAGTATCAAGACCTGAAAATAGAAATAAGAATATGGGATATGCCAGTAGAAATTGTACCCATAATCATAGGAGCACTAGGCAAGATCCCAAGATCCCTGAAAAAGAATCTGGAAAAACTAGAGGCTGAAGTAGCTCCAGGACTCATGCAAAGAGGTGTTGATCCTAGAAACGGCGCACATAGTAAGAAAAGTGATGGACTCCTAAGGAGGCAGGATGCAACCCGGAACCCCACACTATAAATACCACCCAGTCGAATTGGAGGACTGTGATAAAGCAAAAAAAAAATAAAAAATAAATAATAATAATAATAATAATAATAATAATAATAATAATAATAATAATAATAATAATAATAATAATAATAATAATATACAAGAAATTGAGAGAGAGACAGAAACCGTTAATGACTTTGACGACTATGATATCATGGTTTATCTGTAAGAATTGAAATATAAATATATACACTGATCTTGAACCTACATTTGAAAATGACCTCCATAGGCGCTCTACTAGCCTGCTTAAGTAGTACTGAAAAAGCCGCTATTCGAAAAATAGAGAAGAATCGCTACAATCGTAATGCTGCTGAAGTAGCCATTGCTTTTGATAAAATAATAATAATAATATGGTTGCTGCTTCAGCGCTATTAATCTTGTAGAGAGTCTTCTCTATTTTTCTGAGGACAGCTTTCTCTGTTACTTAGACTGGCGAGCAATGCACCAAAGGGCATGGTAATATTCGGTTGAGTCCTTTTGGTGTTTATGATAATAATAAGAAAAAATAAATAAATAATAATTATTCCTCCAAGAGATAAACATCAGTCGTAACTCCTCGTCCTGTCAAAAGTGGCCTCACTGGAATGGACGCCCCAAATTTTATCTCATTTCGGTACATTTCTTACAAAATTATCTGTACAGAGAAGAATGGCTTCATAGTGTCTCCCCATCCTATTTATATATCCCACCTTACATACTAAGATACACAAGGATATG
>NC_061088.1:5889307-5896807 GCF_015104395.2 Macrobrachium nipponense | reverse complement strand
TATTATAAATACATAATAATACATTAATACATATATTATATATATATATATATATAATAATAATATATTATGTATATATATTATATAATATATTATAAAAATATATATATATATATATATATATATGATATATATATATTATATAATATATATAATATTAATATATAATTATAAATTATAATATAAGAGTTGCAGAGGAGAGAGAGAGAGAGAGAGGAAGAGAGGAGAGATGATGTTGTGGTGAGTGTGCCCCGTCTCCAGCGCGAGCTTGAAAAAGGCTGAAGTACCCAGCAGCAGTGACATGTTGGCAGGTGACCTTGAGGGCTATTATAGCTGCTCGCACTAAGATGGCAGAACTTCCTCTGAGAGGTTCATTATTTCTCAGTCATGTCTCAGGTTAGCGTCCGGCCAGGTTTCAGTTGGGTGGTACAAAAGGTTAATCTACATTGCTCTTTCTTCTTCTTCTTCTTCTTCTTCTTCTTCTTCTTCTTCTGCGTCGTGATAGGAAGACTTGGGGGTTTCCCTCTCCCAGAATTGGACGTCATGCCTGAAAGAGTTACACTCTGTCTGAGCTTGTTCAAATAGTCTCGAATATTCGTTCGAAGAAGACACGGCTCTTATCGACATTCAGGTCAGATTACCGTGATTATCCAAAGTCATGTTATGCGTCGTGGCATCCCGCTCAGATGTCCCGGGGTTCGCGGCCCCTTTGGTGTGCTTGTTCCATGTGAATAAGTTTCATCTATTGAAATAATAATGATAATAATAATAACAATAATATTTGATTGATATTGAAAATTAGCCTAAAAGGCCAAGAAGCACTAGGGCCCATTTCAGCCATCCAGCTCTTACGACGGTGAAGAAAACGGGCAGTTAGAGCGGTTGGACAGCAAGGAATAAAGTGGAAACGAAGGTAGAGTAGAAGGCTACAAGGTTAATTCAGCTAGGGACCGAAACGACGCTTCAGGACAACCTACAGTAATGCCTACAGTGCGCCAGATCAGGAGCACTGTTGGCATTATTCCCCTGCTGAAAGGGTCAGGTTATGAGACCTTCGTGATTTCAAGGCAGGGGGTCTTGATTATTCACGGGAATTATCGATTATTCATGACGAGAAGATCGATTATCCATTACAGGTCTCTGTTATTCAGTTATTCAAGATAACCTGTTATTCAGTTATTCAAAATAACCTGTTATTCAGTTATTAAGGATAACTCTTGGTTTTTCGAGAGCAGCGACTACTTCATCTGCTTCGAGAACAAAATACGTCCACTGACGGATCAGGAAGACTCTCTCTCTCTCTCTCTCTCTCTCTCTCTCTCTCTCTCTCTCTCTCTCTGGTATCTTTCCCCGTTTTCTAAAGGTAAACATTATAATGTTATGAAAAGAGGAATTTCATGTTGCTGTGGAAATGTAAGTCATTTTGCTTGCTAAATTCATGTATTTACGCTAAGCGTAATTCACGCTAAGCAAAACTGCCTAGTTCTATTTTTTTATCCCTATAAAAATTAGGAATAATAATTTACGAAGAGTAAAATCATGCGTCAAACAGGAACTGTCAAAAATTATAACTATAGCAATGAAAGCTTTCTAAAAAAAACTGCTTAATTCTATGAAAAATAAGAATAATAGCTTACGAAGAGTAAAATCATGTGTCAAACAGGAACTGTCAAATATTAAAACCTTAGCAATGAAAGCTGTCTAAAAAAACTGCTTAATTCTATTTATTTTTCCTTTTTGTCCCGATGAAAATTAGGAATAAAAGCTTACGAAGAGAAAAAACATGTGTCAAACAGGAACTGTCAAAAATTAAAAACGTAGCAATGAAAGCTGTCTAAAAAAAACTGCTTAATTCTATTTATTTTTTTTTATCCCGATGAAAATTAGGAATAAAAACTTACGAAGAGTAAAATCATTTGTCAAACAGGAACTGTCAAATATTATAACCATAGCAATGAAAGCTGTCTAAAACAAACACTGTTTAATTCTATTTATTTTTTCTTTTTTGTCCCTATGAAAATTAGGAATAAAAGCTTACGAAGAGTAAAATCATTTGTCAAACAGGAACTGTCAAATATAAAAACATAGCAATGAAAGCTGTCTAAAAAGGAAAATCAGGACTGAAAAGCACCCAACCAGGATAACACTCAACTGGGAAAATAAGGAAACCGAAACCGTCAGCGAAAGAATTTTTCCAAACAAGAACTAACCGCCCCCCCTCCCCCCCCCCCCCCTCCCCCCCCCCCGCCCCCACCATGACAGTTAACGAGTCACTTGACCTGCATTTGACCTGGAAAAGGTCATCAACGAATACAATCTCCTAATAAGGTCAATTCCTCGAGTGTTCTTCGATAAGATAATTCCGAGACTTTACGACGGCGAAACTGGACGTGACATTTGTAAACGACTCGCACGGAATATTGTAATTGTCGTCTAGGTATATAGCACAGCGATGGATTGGTTGATAATTCTATCGATAAGGTCGGGAAAGTCCACATTAATTGCAGTCTATAACCTACGCTGTCTTTCTAACGGTACTCTTGTGGATTTTCTGTTGCTACGTGCTATAAAAAGATATTTTATTATTATTATTATTATTATTATTATTTATTGATTATTAGTATTTATTAGATTATATTGATTATTATTATTGTTATTATTATTCAGAGATGAACCCTAGTTCATATGGAATAAGCCCACCACAAAGGTCATTGACCTCAAACAAATTCAGGCTTCCAAAGAATATATTATTATTATTATTATTATTATTATTATTATTATTATTATTATTATTATTATTATTATTATTATTATTATTATCCAGAATATGAACCCTATTCATATGGAACAAGCCCAAAGTGGCCAATGACTTGAAATCCAAAGCTTCCAAAGACTATTATTTTTTTTTATTTATTTTTTTTTTTTTTTTGTGCTCTATCACAGTCCTCCAATTCGACTGGGTGGTAGGTTTATAGTGTGGGGTTCCGGGTTGCATCCTGCCTCCTTAGGAGTCCATCACTTTTTTCTACTATGTGTGCCGTTTCTAGGATCACACTCTTCTGCATGAGTCCTGGAGCTACTTCAGCCTCTAGTTTTTCTAGATTCCTTTTCAGGGATCTTGGGATCGTGCCTAGTGCTCCTATGATTATGGGTACGATTTCCACTGGCATATCCCATATCCTCTTATTTCTATTTTCAGATCTTGATACTTATCCATTTTTTTCCCTCTCTTTCTCTTCAACTCTGGTGTCCCATGGTATTGCGACATCAATGAGTGATACTTTCTTCTTGATTTTGTCAAGAAGAAAGTATCACTCTATCCGTTCTGATACCATAGTCCCAGAGGATCTTTGCCTGATCGTTTTCTATCGCTCCTTCAGGTTGGTGCTCGTACCACTTATTAACTGCAAGGTAGCTGATGTTTCTTGCACAGGCTCCAGTGGAGGGCTTTTGCCACAGAATCATGCCTCTTTTTGTACTGGTTCTGTGCAAGTGCCGGGCATTCACTTGCTATGTGATTTATGGTTTCATTTTTCGTATTGCACTTCCTACATATGGGAGAGATGTTATTTCCGTCTATCGTTCTTTGAACATATCTGGTTCTTAGGGCCTGATCTTTGTGCCGCTGTTACATTCCTTCAGTTTCCTTCTTTAGCTCTCCCCTCTGTAGCCATTGCCAATGTCATCGCTGGCTAGTTCTTTAGTCTGTCTCATGTATTGTCCGTGCATTGGTTTGTTGTGCCAGTCATCTGTTCTGTCTGTCTTTCTCCTGTCTCTGTATATTTTCTGGTCTTCGTCTACTTTTATTAGTCCTTCTTCCCATGCACTCTTTAGCCCACTCGTCTTCACTGTTTTTCAGATAGTGCCCCAGTGCTCTGTTTTCGATGTTGAACGCAGTCCTCTATACTTATTAGTCCTCTCCCTCCTTCCTTTCGTGTTATGTATAGTCTGTCCGTATTGCTCTTGGGTGTAGTGCTTTGTGTATTGTCATATGTTTCCTGGTTTTCTGATCTATGCTGCGGAGTTCTGCCTTCGTCCATTCCACTATTCCTGCGCTGTATCTGATTACTGGCACTGCCCAGTGTGTAGGCTTTTATCATATTTCCGGCGTTGTTGAGTTTTTGGTATAAATTGTTAGGGAGGGAAAATGATAAGAAGAGAGAGTTCAGGAGAAGAGTGCTGGGAGAGGTTGATCTGGGATTTGAAGATGTGGGAGAATGGTGGAGGCATAATGCATCAGTGATTAGAAGACATGGAAAGGAGATACTAGGGGAAACATCTGGAATAGTATGGGAGGAAAAGGAGAGCTGGTGGTGGGAAAGAAGAGGTGGGGGAAGTGGTGAAAGGTAAAAAGGGAGGCAAAGAAGAGATTTGAAGAGTCACAGCTGCAGGAGGACAGAGAAAGATTAAGAGAAAGAAACAAAGAAGTAAAAAGGGTGGTAGCTCAAGCTAAGGCAAGGGCATATGAGAGGTTTATAATGAACTGAAACCAAGGAAGGGTTGAAGTAAGATGCTCAAACTGTCAAAAGTAAGAAATAAAAGAACAAAGGACATCACCCATATTAAGCAAATGAAAGATAGGAATGGTACTGTCGTAAAAAGGGAAGAAGACATCCTGAAAAGATGGAAAGAGTATTTCGAACAACTGCTAAATGAAGAAAATGAAAGACTTGTAAGAGAGGATGGACAAGTAAACATGGGAATGGTAATGGGGATATCTAGGGATGAAGTGATACGAGCCTTTTTAAAAAGAATGAGAAATGGGAAGGCAACAGGACTGACTTAATCCCAGTTGAAGTTTGGAAAGCCTTAGGAGAGGAAGGGGTAGACATCTTGTATGATCTGATGGTTAAAAATATTCGAACAGGAAAAGATACCAGAAGAATGGCGGGAAAGCATATTGATACCTATATTTTAAAGGTAAAGGTGATGTCCAGGAATGCAGTAATTATAGAGGTATAAAACTAATGTCTCACACGTTGAAGATTTTGGAAAGAATCCATAGATAGCAGGCTGAGAGAGGAAGTTAGAATAGGGAAGGAACAGTTTAGGATTTATGAAGGGAAGCGGCACAACGGATGGAATATTTTGCATAAGGCAGCTAATGGAGAAATTCAGAGAAAAACAACGAGACCTGCATCTGGTATTCATAGACCTTGAAAAGGCCTATGACAGAGTGCCAAGGCAAGAAATATGGAGATGTTTGAGGGAGAAGATGGTGCCGGAAAAGTATGTCAGAGTTATTCAGGAGATGTACAGGAATGTGTATACTAGAGTGAGGAGTAGTGTTGGTGAGACGGATGGATTTGAGATAGGAGTTGGATTACACCAGGGCGTCAGCACTTAGCCCATTCATCTTCAACATCGTGATGGATGTAATGACCAGGGATGTTAGAGAAGCAGTGCCATGGTGCATATTATACGCGGATGACATTGTGTTGTGTTCAGAGGGGAAGGAGGAGTTGGAGGGAGGTTGGAGAGTTGGAGAGCAGCACTTGAGGAGAGAGGAATGAGAATAAGCAGATCAAAAACCGAATATATGTTCTAGTATTACTGAGGACGGTGGAAGTAGCATAAGATGGGGTGGGGGGGAAGAAATAAAGAAAGTACAGAAGTTCAAGTACTTAGGGTCCGTATTGGAGGATAGTGGAAGCATGGACCAAGAGGTGAGACACCGAATTCAGGCAGGATGGAATAACTGGAGGTCTGCATCAGGGGTACTCTGTGACAAGAAGGTCCCTCTGAAATTGAAAGGAAAGTTCCATAGGACGGTGGTCAGACCAGCAATGTTATATGGAACAGAAACGGCAAGTATGAGGAAAACAGAGGAGAAGAAAGATGGAGTGCAGCAAATGAGAATGTTGAGATGGATGTCGGGAGGTTAACAAGGGAAGATAGGATTAGAATGAGTATAAGAGGATCAACAAAGGTAGCTGAAATATCGAAGAAAATACAGGAAGGAAGGCTTCGATGGTATGGACACCTGTTACGAAGGGAGGAACGTCATGTTGGAAGACATACGATGGAAATGGAAGTGCGGGGTAGAAGGAAGAAGGGAAGACCAAGAAAGAGATGGCGTGATTGTGTAAGGGAAGATATGGAATGAAAGGTATAAAGAGACGAGGCACAAGACCAGAAATCGATGGAGACGACTCATTCGTAATGGCGACCCCATATAAAAATGGTTTAAGCTAGGAAGAAGATCGCCTTGAGTCTCTGCATATATTCTTCCTGATCATGTCCTTTATCTCTTGGTGTTTTATATCCCCTCCTTCATTATTCCCAGGTATTTGTATCCTGTCTCATCTATGTGTTTGATGTTGCTCCCATCTGGTAGCTTTATCCCTTCAGTTCTGGTTACTTTGCCTTTTTTGTATGTTGACTAAGGCGCATTTTTCTATTCCAAACTCCATCCTGATGTCCCCAGATACAATCCTTAAAGTCTGGATTAGGTATCTATTTCCTTGATGCTCTTTACCATACAGCTTGATGTCGTCCATGAACATCAGATGGTTGATTCTATTGCCTCTTTTCCTGAGTTGGTACCCGGCATCCATCTTCTGTAGTACTTTTGTCATGGGAATCATGGCTACTACGAAGAGTAGTGGGGACAGTGAGTCGCCCTGGAAGATCCCTCTCCTGATATTAACCTCTGCTAGTCCTATTCCAGAGCTTGTAAGTATTGTATTTCCAGTTGCGCATTGTATTTTTGAGGGAAGCTGATGGTGTTTTCCTCTGCCCCATATATTTTCAGGCATTCTATTAGCCATGTGTGTGGTATCATGTCGAAGGCTTTCTTATAGTCTATCCATGCCATGCTTAGGTTTGGTTTTCCTTCTCCTACTGTTCTTCATTACCATTTTGTCTATCAGGAGCTGGTCTTTGTGCCCCTACACTTCCTTCTGCAGCCTTTCTGTTGGTGGGGGATGGTGTTTGTCTCCTCTAGGTAGTTGTATAGCCTTTCACTGATGATACCTGTTAGTAACTTCCACATTATTGTTATGGCAGGTGATGGGCCTGTAGTTACTGGCTATATTTCCCTTACTCTTGTCTTTTTGTACTAAGGATGTTCTTCCTGTTGTCATCATTTGGGTGCATGGTGATTTGAGATACAATGCTCGGAGTGTTTTCTGCTATTCGTGGGTGTAGAGCCTTGAAGTTTTTCAGCCAGTATCCATGGACTTCATCGGGACCTGGGGCTTTCCAGTTTGGCATTTTCTTTAGTTGGTGTCTAACTGTGTCTGTCGTGATGTCTGTGAATCTTTGTTTTATTCTCCCTGTTTCTTCTTCCTTGACTTTCTGGAGCCATGTTGCATGTTTGTTGTGTGATACCGGATTGCTCCATATGTTTTCCCAGTGTCTCTTACTTGGTTCGGCTTCAGGAATTTCTGGGTGGTTGTCTTCCCCTCTTAGTTGGCTGTATAGTCTTTTTCTGGTTGGTTCCGAATAGTTTGTTCTGTTGGTATCCCCACCCTTATCCTGTTCATGTACCGTTGGATC
>NC_061088.1:5864307-5874307 GCF_015104395.2 Macrobrachium nipponense | reverse complement strand
AATATAGCCAGTAACTACAGGCCTATCACCTGCCTACCAATAATCTGGAAGTTACTAACAGGTATCATCAGTGAAAGGCTATACAACTACCTAGAGGAGACAAACACCATCCCCATAAACAGAAAGGCTGCAGAAGGAAGTGTAGGGGCACAAAAGACCAGCTCCTGATAGACAAAATGGTAATGAAGAACAGTAGGAGAAGGAAAACCAACCTAAGCATGGCATGGATAGACTATAAGAAAGCCTTCTTCGACATGATACCACACACATGGCTAATAGAATGCCTGAAAATATATGGGCAGAGGAAAACACCATCAGCTTCCTCAAAAATACAATGCGCAACTGGAATACAATACTTACAAGCTCTGGAATAAGACTAGCAGAGGTTAATATCAGGAGAGGGATCTTCCAGGGCGGGGACTCACTGTCCCCACTACTCTTCGTAGTAGCCATGATTCCCATGACAAAAGTACTACAGAAGATGGATGCCGGGTACCAACTCAAGAAAAGAGGCAACAAAATCAACCTCTGATGTTCATGGACGACATCAAGCTGTATGGTTAAGAGCATCAAGGAAATAGATACCCTAATCCAGACTGTAAGGATTGTATCTGGGGACATCAGAATGGAGTTTGGAATAGAAAAATGCGCCTTAGTCAACATACAAAAAGGCAAAGTTAAGTAACGAGTAACTGAAGGGATAAAGCTACCAGATGGGAGCAACATCAAACACATAGATGAGACAGGATACAAATACCTGGGAATAATGGAAGGAGGAGATATAAAACACCAAGAGATGAAGGACACGATCAGGAAAGAATATATGCAGAGACTCAAGGCGATACTCAAGTCAAAACTCAACGCCGAAATATGATAAAAGCCATAAACACATGGGCAGTGCCAGTAATCAGATACAGCGCAGGAATAGTGGAATGGACGAAGGCAGAACTCCGCAGCATAGATCAGAAAACCAGGAAACAAATGACAATACACAAAGCACTACACCCAAGAGCAAATACGACAGACCTATACATAACACGAAAGGAAGGAGGGAGAGGACTACTAAGTATAGAGGACTGCGTCAACATTGAAACAGAGCATCTGGGGCAATATCTGAAAACCAGTGAAGACGAGTGGCCTAAAGAGGTTGCATGGGAAGAAGGACTAATAAAAAAGTAGACGAAGACCCAGAAATATACAGAGACAGGAGGAAAGACAGAAAGAACACAGGACTGGCACAACAAAACCAATGCACGGACAATACATGAGACAGACTAAAGAACTAGCCAGCGATGACTTTAATTGGCAATGGCTACAGAGGGGAGAGCTAAAGAAGGAAACTGAAGGAATGATACAGCGGCACAAGATCAGGCCCTAAGAACCAGATATGTTCAAAGTACGATAGACGGAAATAACATCTCTCCCATATGTATGAAGTGCAATACGAAAAATGAAACCATAAACCACATAGCAAGTGAATGCCGGCACTTGCACAGAACCAGTACAAAAAGAGGCATGATTCAGTGGCAAAAAGCCCTCCACTGGAGCCTGTGCAAGAAAACATCAGCTACCTTGCAGTAATAAGTGGTACGAGCACCAACCTGAGGGAGTGATAGAAAACCGATCAGCAAAGATCCTCTGGGACTATGTATCAGAAACGGATAGGGTGATACGTGCAAATAGACCAGACGTGACGTTGACTGACAAAGTCAAGAAGAAAGTATCACTCATTGATGTCGCAATACCATGGGACACCAGAGTTGAAGAGAAAGAGAGGGAAAAAATGGTAAGTATCAAGATCTGAAAATAGAAATAAGAAGGATATGGGATATGCCAGTGGAAATCGTACCCATAATCATAGGAGCACTAGGCACGATCCCAAGATCCCTGAAAAGGAATCTAGAAAAACTAGAGGCTGAAGTAGCTCCAGGTCTCATGCAGAAGAGCGTGATCCTAAGAAACGGCACACATAGTAAGAAAAGTGATGGACTCCTAAGGAGGCAGGATGCAAACCCGGAACCCCACACTATAAATACCCACCCGTCGAATTGGAGGACTGTGATAGAGCAAAAAAAAAAAAAAAAAAAAAAAAAAAAAAAAAATAATTAATATATATTCAGAGGTTACTTTAAGATCATGTTAAAATGTTCAAATCAATTTGATCAATGAACATGAAATTATGATGGAAAATTAAGGAACGTCAGCTTATGGTAGAAAATAATGGAACACGATTATGGAATATGAAATTATTGTAGAAAATTATGGAACATTAGCTTATGGTAGAAAATTATGGAAGATAAAATTATGGAAAAATAATTGTGGAACATGGTATTTTGGTAGAAAATTACGGAACATTCGAGCATGGTAAAATATTATAGAAAATGAAATCATGGTAGAAATTTATGGATGATGAAAACATGGTAAAAACTGATGGAACATGAAGTTATGGCAGACAATTATTGAACCGAGCTCACACGAATACCGAATTAATCTTTTGAGTCCACATTCCTCTCTTTGAAATATCAGAGGTGACCACATCAAGGAGACAGTGATATAATATTATTACTTCTGTACAGTGTTCCTCAGTGACAGTGTATCTCTGCTTGCTCATTATGAAATATTAAGGGAGAAATTATTTTTTCTACTAAGGTTTGGGAAAATCCTGAAGGCCGTTGTGATGTCTTAACGTAAAGTGACCACGGATTTCTTTAACAGGTGTGTAACGGTCGGTAAGATTTATTCACGGTTCTTTAATTAGCAAGAAACTATTTCCTTGGAAACTTTGTCATTTTCAGTCACTGAAGGCCGCTGGTTTCGAGGTTTTGATCTAGGGCAGTTAATAATAATAATAATAATAATAATAATAATAATAATAATAATAATAATAACATAAAATTCTAATAATTATTTTTCACTAAAATGGTGAATGAAAATCTACAGTGATGTGTGTTTAGAAACATATTGTTATTATAAATGTACACTTAAATCATTGTGGATTTCCTCGCCAATAATAATAATAATAATAATAATAATAATAATAATAATAATAATAATAATAATAATAATAATAATAATAATAATAATAATAATAATAATAATGACTGAAAAAAATGAATTTAAATTTTACGTATCTTTATAACTAGAATGAAAATGTGATTTCAGCGCTATGTAAGAAGTTATCTTTTCTTGTCTGCTGGGCATACGTAAGCAAGAACTGGTGGCTTTTGTTTACTCATGGCCTACCTTGGAAGTCTATCAACCCACATCCTAAAAGGGATAAGAAAATAAGAGCAGGCGTGTAAAAAGATTTATGAGATGAGCGTTGGGTGTTTAGAAATAATCGATGAAATCTCCTTAAGAGGATACATCTGTCTATGCCTCTGCAATAATAATAATAATAATAATAATAATAATAATAATAATAATAATAATAATAATAATAATAATAATAATAATAATATGATCATTTAAAAAAATAGTCTTTTAGAAAAATTATATTGTTATTGTTAGTAGTAGCTTATAGCTGATAAGTTGACGATACAAGAATTAATTTCCTATATGAATATCTACGGACTGTATGGCATCAAGTAGTGAAGGAGGCTTCTCTCTCTCTCTCTCTCTCTCTCTCTCTCTCTCTCTCTCTCTCTCTTCTCTTTTTCAAATTTGGCTGAGCGCTGAAAACATAAATAGCTGCGGTCAGTAATTTCAGAAATCATATTTCATCCTGACCTTTTCCAGGCTACTGTACTATATCATCATGAATCTAACGACGTCTTGCTCATACATTACTAGTCGTTAATTTTGGTCCTACAGATTAAAGGAAAAAGAAAATGATACATTTTTTCGTAGACTACTTTTCAATTAGAGTTTGCCAATCCATTATCTTCTATCCAAGATTTCATCATTTCATTTACTAGGTCACGTTAATCGGCACTCTATCGATTAGCTGTCTAAATTATACTAAACAGCTATTTTGTGTCAGTGCCCTTCAGCTTTCACGCTTTTAAGGGCTGGACTGTGTTAACACGCTGCCAGAATTGGCCGTTAGCGCATTATTCGTATTGCATTATAATGTTTGTCAGGCAAATTTTTTATTTGTATGTTTTGCATGTGCACTTGGACAAAGCATTTTGGAAGGGCTTTCTCCTTATACTTAACAGGTATATTTCGCAAATGTTCTCCCTTTATTTACCATAAGAACACTTTGCAAGCGTTTTTCTCGTATTCTCAAGAGGTTCACTTTGTAAAGTGTTCTCCGCGTATTCGTGAAAGGTACACTTTTCAAGTGCTGTTCCCGTATTCTCGACAAGTGCTCTTTGCCAGTGAGCCTGGTATTCTTCATAAGAATACTTTGCAAGTACTCCTTTCGTGTTCTCGGTAAGTAGTACATTTTGTAAGTGTTCTCCCAGTATTCTCGAAAGGAATACTGGGCAAAAGTTCAGCCAGTATTCTCCACAGAAACACTTGCAAAGTACTCTTCCCCTATTGTCGAAATGAACACTTTTGCAAGAGCTTTTCCCGTATTCTTGGCAGGACCACTTTGCAACTTCCCCCTTTATTCTCTGCATGAGCACTTCGCAACGTTATCCTAGTATTCTCCACAAAAATACTTTATAAACACTCTCCCCGTATTCTCTGCATGAACACTTTCGCAAGTGCTCTTCCCGTATTCTCAAAGAAATCTTTTAAAAGAGCTCTGGCCGTATAATTACATTTTCAGTTCACTGACGACTGGTATACTGACCATTTTGGCCTTGACTTACGTGTATGTCCTTAAAGACTCGAGTTTAACAGTATTAAAAAAGCTTCAGTTCTATTTACTTTTAAATTCCCGCAGATTCTAAAAGTTCGCGAGTCACGTCTTCGATGTCTTCGATTTTTGCATCGAAAAATTTCATAAATCATTTTAAATTTTCCCCCGAGATTTTTATCGAATCAGATCCCTTTATCAACACCTAAGTCCTTAGGATTAGCTGAAAAGTTCTGTCAAAAATCAACCTGTAATATTATTTGAAAACAAGTCAACTCATTGCCCAATCGTTTTTTATTGTCCAAGCAGAGGTGTTTAAAATGCATTGACCTGTCCTTGTTCTTTTCTTTTGTTCAAGTTTCTACGTTCGACTAACCTCCTGAATGAGTCATTCTGCTTAGTCATTGATAATCTTGGTCAGTGACTTGAATTTATTGCATGCCATTATAGTTTTTACCTTTGGAAGAAGTTTTTCATCCCTTTATTTACGTTTCTTTTTGGTATTTTGGAGCCTGTAGCCAGTCATGGGTGTTTAAATAGTCGTTCATTTTTTGAAGGTTTAGTTTAGAGTATTTTATGTGTTTTTTTTTCTTTTGTACAGAAATCACTTATTATTTTATTATTGTTTGTATCCTTAATATTTTGCATTATAATATTCATTTCATAATACCTGAAGCTCAAATTCTGTGACATTCATTAGGAACTATTCTTTATATCAGATGTTATTCTTGGTTATAGTATTCTTGAATAATCGGCATTGCCTGCAGGGCTATACATTATGATATCCATTTCATACCTGAACTTTAAATTCTTCGGTATTCTTTATGATCTATTCTTAATGTCACTGCCTTTTTCAATTTCTGCTTTCTCCTCGCGACGAGTGGAGAAATTTAGTCAAAACTTGCCATTAACATTCCTTTCCAGTTTTTATTTTTTTTCTTAACCCCAACCCGATAACTTGAATCCCTGTAGGCCTCAGATCTATTTTCCTAATGACAGACTATTCCCCACTTCCGTTGCGTCCTCCATTTCGAAGTCCTTCATGATCTGATAAAGACTAAGCTGTACGAGAGATTTTTCCATGCCATGCATCATGAATAACATCATTTCCGTGGAACATCTTTCTCATTTCGAAATGCGGTCATTTCCTGGCGACCTTTACGTTTGATATTGCTGTGAGCAGGTTGCCTCTCTCTCTCTCTCTCTCTCTCTCTCTCTCTCTCTCTCTCTTTCTATCTATCTATCTATCTATCTCTCTCTCTCTCTCTCCATGATAGATATAAGAAATAGCCCAGTTAAAAATATAACAAGTCCTCTCTCTCTCTCTCTCTCTCTCTCTCTCTCTCTCTCTCTATGATAGATAAAAGAAGTAACCTAGTGAAAAAGAACAAGTCTCTCTCTCTCTCTCTCTCTCTCTCTCTCTCTCTCTCTATATATATATATATATATATATATATATATATATATATATATATATATATATATATATATATATATATATATATGATGAGAACAGCTCTCTCTCTCTCTCTCTCTCTCTCTCTCTATGATAGATAAAAGAAATAACCCAGTGAAAAAGAACAAGTCTCTCTCTCTCTCTCTCTCTCTCTCTCTCTCTCTCTCTCTCTCTATATATATATATATATATATATATATATATATATATATATATGATGAGAACAGCTCTCTCTCTCTCTCTCTCTCTCTCTCTCTCTCTCTCTCTCTCGTCTTTTCAAACTCACTCACCTTCACGACGCATTTTTATAACGTGTTACTTCCCTTCGCCTCCCTCCCCCCACCCCACACCAACACAATGCAGCCGGTACAAGACCAGGCTGCTTAATACGACCCAGGCCGGCCGTCAGTCACTTGGTCGTATTGACACCTAATAATCCCTCGCACTTTCACAAGGCAAAAAAGGTCGAAATCTCTTTTTTATCAAGATGTTCGATGAAGGTCGATCATTTTTCCGTGTGTCGTTTCGTATCATTTTATTTATTTATTTATTTATTACTGTTTTTGCTTTCGTAATTTTTTAATCTAATCAGGCCGATTTTTTCCTGGAGTGCGCAGTAGACAAATCTTACTTTCATTTTCCTTGATTTCACTTGAATTTTTGCTTCTCTCTCTCTCTCTCTCTCTCTCTCTCTCTCTCTCTCTCTCTCTCTCTCTCTCTCTCTCTCTCTCTCAACCTTAATTAACAAAGGAAGGAAGTATGTTTATTTTCAGTAAAATGTAATACCCTTATATACTTCGTGATCAAGTTATTCATATGTTAATGTATATACATACATACATACATACATACATACATACATGCATACATACATACATACATACATACATACATAAATCAATGACCCGCATCTGTGATTCAACGCTTCAGTAGATACCAGAAAATATCACCCAACTATGAAAATACTTTTGTGGGAATATCCAGATAAAAATATTCTCATGCCATCTGGCATTAGGTCGTCTGCGCATAATGTGCAGTTTAGTGCATGCAATAATGCAATGATGCGAGAGAGAGAGAGAGAGAGAGAGAGAGAGAGAGAGAGAGAGAGAGAGAGAGAGAGACGTACTACATCATCATAACTAGAAGGGGGTCGATGATACCCAGTGCTTGAGAGGAGAGAAGTCTAGATGACCGGCCTTCTCAAATATTGTGTCATAGGTGGAGGTATTTGATTTTCGTTTTTGGTACTGTTATTAATTTTAGATCTGGTAGTCCATGATGCAGGTGGATTGCGAGTCATTAAAATGGCAATCACCCTGTAATGTAAGTTTCCAAAAATTAGAAGAAATGCTTCTGATAGAAAATGCACAACAAAGACGTGAATAAGAACATATATATGTATGTGGGGATATCTGTTGATATATATATATATATATATATATATATATATATATATATATTATATATATATATATATGTATACATATTTACATATATATATACTATATATATATTATCATAGACAGGTCCATTTACAAAAATATAACTTATACAAGATATATATATATAATATATATATATATATATATATATATATATATATATATATATATAAATTTACTGATAGATAGACAGACAGATATACAGACAAATAGAAACGTAGGTAACAAACGCAGGCCCGTTCTTACATGCCCCACATTAGGCAACATAGGATCATTCTCTTATTCAGTTGCTCCAATTTGACCCCACTGGCCCCTTCTCAAATCATCTAAACACAAAGGCATTTAATGTGAAATGTTAGGGGACTTCGTTTCTAAACATATGCCCAGTGACCCAACCTGACCCAACAGGATGGGGTCAAATGGCATTTTCCACAACCTACCCACTGAGGCCTTTCGTTCGTTACGTAACTTGATATAGAGATATTTCCATTTTACAAAAGAAACGGTAATACACTTTAATTCCAACCTTTCACTTAGGGCCATTACTGTGGACTCGTGTCTCAACAGGTGATGTAGATAGGTAGTATAGGCGTTTGTTGAGATAATACTCCAACTATTAAACTAACATGAGATAAACGCTTATTTATTTGGAACAAGCTTACAAGGGTCACTGACTTACAATTCAAGCTTCCAAAGGGTGTTGTGTGCATTTGAAAGAAGTTACAAAAGACAATAGGAAATAATATTAAATAACGTTGACGCTGGGTGGATTTCGCTATTTCATTAAAACAGGTTTATAAATACAAATTGTAATTTTATTGTTTAGATGCTCTCTCCTTACGAAAACGCTCCA
Organism: Macrobrachium nipponense; assembly: GCF_015104395.2. NCBI lineage: Eukaryota > Metazoa > Arthropoda > Malacostraca > Decapoda > Palaemonidae > Macrobrachium > Macrobrachium nipponense. The sequence continues at coordinate 5,865,806 of NC_061088.1, read as the reverse complement.
ATTTTCTACTCTCTCCAGAAGGACAGTACTTCAGCGGTGATCTAAAATATACTTAAACCAAGATACTACTGAAATTATATAGCTGCTACACAAAGAAAATCAGCGTAAATATATATTGTAATTTTGTTGTTCGGTGACTTTCTTTCGAAGAAAAAATACTCTCACTTTTTTACTTTTTCCGAAATGTAATTATCGAAAGATGACACCGGGATTGGCTTTAATAAAAAAAAATATGTATTTTAAGTAAAAGTAATACGTGTCATACGTACGGGTAATTCCCAGGCATATGACGAATCAATCGTCCAGATTCTTGACCTTTTCCTTCGAAAGTCGTCGTTCGAGTTATACAATCCACATAGACATTTAGATCTACAGCCTTCCTTGAATTTTTCCATTAATTATGTAACAGTTTTTTATCTTTATTAACTTTTTGTTCTTTTATTAAATTTTCAATCATCCTTGTGACTGCGATCAAGACATTCATTTTTATCGTATCCAATTGAATCACGAAAATATGGAACGTGATGACTATATAAATAAACGCAAATACGAAGGAAAGTGAAAGAGGAGAGTAGCACTAGGCCTTTCGACTTACTTATTTAAGGTTAAAGTTAGCCATAATCGTGCGTTTGGCAACGATAAAAGGACAGGCCACCACGGGCCGTGGTTAAAGTTTCATAAGCCGCCGCTAATACAGCATTATACAGAGACCACCGAAAGATAGATCTATTTTCGATTGTCTTGATTATACGCTGTACAGAAAACTCGATTCGGCACTTTTACTTGTTTGTACTGGATCTGATTGGTCAGTGTTACCCAGCAATTTTAAATAGAAGATTTCTTTACTAAACCTGAAACAATCTTATTAATCAAAATTTTTAGCATTAGAGGTTTCATGTATACGTATCGGGATATAGGTATTATTCATAAGAATCTCTATTATAAGAGTTTTTTTTATAAAGTATCCCAAATGGACAGGTATTTCCTTGACAGGAAAATATATGTTTTTTCGTCTTCGCACGCTATCTTGATCATCTCATTTATAGATTAATCTTTATTTTCAAATGTTACGGTGGCGAATTAAAAAAAAAAAAAAAAAATAACAAAAAATTTTCGACTAAAAATAAGGTTTAATTTTCATGACAAAAAAAAATGAACTCATTAAACTTATTCGCTCTATGACTTTCAATTTCATCATATCTGTCCTAATCTTTATATCTGCTCGTATGCTGTTCATGATAATTACTCGCTGTTACTTTTTTTAAAAGTAACAACTGGAAAAAATCTCTTAAAAACAGAATTGTCGTAATAGGAGGCAAAATTAAAACACACAGTTTCCACCACATTATTTTAAAATGTCATTAAAAAAATGGGAAAATGGGAAAAAAAGTATTTCGAAAATAATTTTGTCATTGCTATCGTAAATCTATTTGGAAAATTATACGTCCGGAGTGATTCCGCATCAGATTGTGAAATGCTACTAAAATATTGAGAAAACA